>NC_064809.1:111170361-111292487 GCF_023721935.1 Panthera uncia | reverse complement strand
GTCTCCCTCTCGCTGCCCCGCCCCCGTTCATGCTCTGTCTCTCTCCGCCTCAAAAAAAAAAAAAAGTTAAAAAAAAAAAAAAAAAAAAAACTGTCATAAAATTAAAAACTTACTAAAAATAGTAATAAATGACTAACATCTATGAAGCACTTATTATATGGTAAGTACTTTTTATGCATTAACTTTATAACCCCCAAATAACGGGTATCAGAAAAAAATGCCACTTACAATAAGTCAACCAAAAATAGGTCTTACATTTCATAGTAAGTGGTGAAAAAAATTGGTTTGATTGGATCTCCATTTTGAAAAAGAAAAAACTATGAAACTAACTTCATTAAAGATACGTTTAAAAGTTTTATATTATGGATGTATATTTATACAGGAATTCTTAGAATTAACAAGGAACAAACCAATATGGGTTTGTTTTGGTGTAAGTTTTGCAACCAAAATGGATGATGTCATTAAATGGCCTCTTTTTGTCTATAGAATGATCTTAAAGAAGATGTTTTTACAAAAATATTTTATGACTTGATATTTTTCTTAATTCTCTGATGTGCAAACCATTTTCTTCTGAGTTCATCTTTCCTGCCTCTGACTCCCAGGACTGGGTTGTTCCTACTTCTCTGATAACCTTCATTTCATTCTGTTGGGTATTAGAAATAGTTGTTTAAATACCTTTCCTTTGCAAGAAAGAACTAAGAACTGCAACAATGTCCAAGTACGTTTTATTCCTTCTGTAGCACCTGAAATGGTGGCTTGTGTTTGGTCAGCCCCAGGTTTCCCATTTACAAACTAGAGAAGAAAAACAAAACCTGCAATTTCTACTTCACAAGATTATTGCGAGAGCTCATGAGCCATACCCCCCCCCCCCCAAGGCAGGGCCACAAGGACGTTGGCCCTTTCCTAATCTTCCCGGAGAACGCCAATAACTCTGCTTCCTGTTGCACAGCAAAGATACTTGAGAACTTCCTCTCTTCCCAATAAAGCAGGTTTGTCAATACATTTTAACCTGCACAGTAGGTATAATCTACTGACCTCTAACCTCTGAGGTGCAGCATTGAGAACAACTCTGGTACTATGTCCAGTAACAGTGGCAGAGGCCATAATGATGGGCTAGGAATGTCTGCCATGACTTTAGGACCAGGAACTGCTCGTATATAATCTATACTCTCAAAATACGGCCACCAGGCAATTTCTCAGCCTCTGTACGTATATGCTGCTCCTCATATCAGGAATGAGAGCTCATTTCCCTTCCCTCTAAATATGGGCTGGCCTTTGACAAACAGAACTTGGAAGAAGTGATTTGGGACTTCTGAAGCTACACCTTGAAAGAGGCTGGCACTTTCTGATTCCTCTCTCTTTTTTTTTTTTTTTAATTTTTTTTTTTCAACGTTTTTTATTTTTATTTTTGGGACAGAGAGAGACAGAGCATGAACGGGGGAGGGGCAGAGAGAGAGGGAGACACAGAATCGGAAACAGGCTCCAGGCTCCCAGCCATCAGCCCAGAGCCTGACGCGAGGCTCGAACTCATGGACCGCGAGATCGTGACCTGTCTGAAGTCGGACGCTTAACCGACTGCGCCACCCAGGCGCCCCCTGATTCCTCTCTTTTAAAGCCAGGTGACATTCAAGAAGTCTAACATGATCACCATACTATAAAGAAGCCCATGCTGGGCATCTGGAGAGAGAGGCGTCTTGCAGAAGATCACTGAGGTGGCAGTCACGTGAATGAAGCCTATCGGACCATTGGGCCCACTGAATGCAGCTGAATGACTCCAGGTGACATAACGTGGAGCTGAAGGGCCATCCAGTTGAGTCCTGCCCTAATTCCTGACCCACAGAATCATCACAAACGGCAATTTGTTGTCTTAAGGCATTAGGTATTGGACGGTTTGTTACACAGCAGACTCATTTAAATTTATTGAGATAATTTAAAGGGAACTGGTTAGCTCCCAGACCCCAATTCTGGGTAATCCGATTCAATTGGTCTGGGATTGGTATGTTTCAAGAGCTCTCCTTTAGAGGCTCTCGCATGGAACTAACTAGTTCAGAACCGCTGGACCAGCTGGGATCATAAGTACTACATACTAAGAAAGTTACACTGAGCTGAAACGCGGGGAGAAGACTTCAACAAGTCATTAAAATCTGGGATTAGCCCGATAAAACAAAACAAAAACTCCTCCCTAGTCATCTCTGATAGGACACATGAAGTCCGGTAAGTTGCAGAGGGACACATAAAGAAGAAAACAGCCACCAGAGATGTATGACTAAGCTGACAAAGAAAAAAAAATACTCCTCTGGTATTTTTCCTGAGCAGTGTAAGGTTTTTTTGTTTGTTTTGTTTTTGTTTCTTTTTTTTTTTTTTTCTTCCTGTTTTCTCTATCTTAGCTTTTTCTGTGTTTGCACTAAACGAAACTTGCCTGGAGTTGGGTGACAAAGGTCTGCTTTTCATTCTTATTAATGTCACCTTCAGCAGATCTTGCAGTGCGTTCTTGGGTCCATTAGGGCCTCACCCCCAAATTCAGGCCCAGTAATACCTCAGTGGAAGCATAATTAGCCATACAATCAAAAGAAAATATTGATTTTTTTTTTTGGCCGAGATTTTCAGGATTGTATTATTGTGTGTTTCATGTCCAATTTTCAGTTAAAATTTGGCTAATAAAAAGGCTTGACAATTTTGAGTGAAAACAAGAGAGAAATAAGTTTAAGACCCTTGGATGTACGGAGTGCTGTTAAATATTTTCCTCTTGCCCTGGAAAGTCATTAAGGAAATATGTATGCCAGGCCACACAGCCAATTTCGAGACATTGACGCTAACAAAGATGTCCGCATTCTAGTCACATCGGCAGAGTTTAACCTCAACTAATGTCTACGATACATGACACTTTGCTTGCCCTTTAAACCATTTCTATCTTTGCTTCAGGCAAAATGCATTCTGTCTCTATTGATATATAATTGTCAGGTACTTGAGTCTAAAACTGTAGACTTAGCAGAACCAAATAGAGAAGAAGGAAGGAAGGAAGGAAGGAAGGAAGGAAGAAACTGCTGGTTTTCATTGGTGCCGTGTCTGATTTGAAGCTTCATATTTCAGAAGCCGATATAGGAGTCTCCAGTGATGTTGATTATAATCGTTGCTATGTGGTCCCCGTGTTTTCCAGGGCACCGATATAAGGCCACATGTGCAATTGGCTGAATAGCGCTGATTAGTGAATGAATATGACATAGAAAAGCCTAGAGGTCTTCCAGCCCCCAGCCACTTTCCAGGAGGGGGAGGAACATCCTCTGGGCCAGGCACATTCAGCCTTTGGATGTGTTAATATGAAATACTTTCAATGCTCCAATTTCCACTCATGTGGATTTTTCCTGGCTCCAGCTCAGTGACCTGATTCTCTAATTTTTCCCCCTCTGAGAACATACTTTTTCTTAAGTTATTTTTTCTCTGAAATCCACACCGCCTCCCCTCCCTTCCCTTTTGATTTCTTATTCAGCCTGGAAACTACCTCACCAGTTGTAATTAGCCTGAATACTTGGGGGAGGGAGGAGGGCTCTCCTCAGGAAATAACCAGAATAAAGCAAGACTCCTTCTTCTCAGAGTGAGGAAGAGGAACCCAAGCCCATGGAAGCTGATTAAATCTCTTCTTGCTTTTTCATCTATTGCAAAGCACCAAAGTCTGATGAGGGCCTGTTCTTTGTGTTATTTTATAACCTTAATTGACCCATACCACACATTGTCAGCTTGTTAGGCCAAATACACTTTCTAATGTGCTTTCTTGGACTGAGAGAAGAGCAGAGATATACAATTTTAAGTGTCAAGTTAGTGGCTTTCTATGTTTTTTTCTCCCTCAGTCTTTTCTTTGTGTCTGTACTAAATGAGACTTGCCTGGAGTTGGGTGACAAAGGTCTGCATTTTATTCCTATTAATGTCAGCTTGAGCAAATTTTGCAGTGTGTTAGCGGGTCCATTAGGTCCTCGCAAATATTATTTCTGTGAAGGAATTCGTGTTTCCTATGTTTTCTACAAGTCAATGTGTCAGGTTTTTTTCCCCCAGTAATAATAACTTGAAGTCTTACATGCTGGACACTGTTCAGCCTTTTAGTGACACTATGTTGACTCGTCTCTAAAATAATCCTGAAGGTAGTTACTGATATCCCCATTTTTCAGATGAAAAATCTGAAGCTTGGTGTTAAGTCTAGTAACTGGCCCAAAGGGGCACAGTTAGTATGTGTCAGACCTGAGATTCAAACCCAAGGCTGGTTAGCACCAAGCCTTTATATTAACCACTTTACTAAATTGCCTTTCCTTTGCTATTTTTGTATTTTATTTGGGAGAAAGAGAGAAAGAGCGTGAGTAGGGGAGAGGGGCAGAGGGAGTGAGAATCTGAAGAATCATGCTGAGCATGGAGCTGGACACAGGGCTCGATCCCACGACCCTGGGATGGTGACCTAGGCCGAAACGAAGAGTTGATCACTCAACCTACGGAGCCGCCCAGGCGCCCCTGCTAAATTGCCTTTAAAAGACATGTACTGCCAGCTTAGAAATTGTTGAAGAGGGAGAAAAAGGGAGAGAACATTTTTTTTTTTTTAAAAAACAAGGAAAGAGAGAAAATAAAAAACAATTCTATTTGTGTGTAGCCTGCAGGTGATGGACGGGGAACTGGAGGGTGGCTGTTCAGAACTGTTTAAACCCGGAGAAGGGGCACCTGGGTGGCTCAGTCAGCTAAGCATCCAAATCTTGATTTTGGCTCAGGTCGTAATCTTACTGCCATGAGATCGAGCCTTGTGTCATGCTCAACGCTCGCACACAGCCTGCTTGGGATTCTCTCTCTCCCTCTCTCTCCGCCCTGTTTGCCTGTGCTCTCTCTCTCTCTCTCTCTCTCTCTCTCTCAAAACAAACCAAACAAAACCAAAAACCTGGGGAAGGAAGGCACTCAGGGCAGAGAACACCTGCTTTGCAGAGATCTAATGTAATACAAGAAAGCTTGTTATAGCTGGTGGACCTGTTTCCAAGAATGGTTACAGGCATTGCCATTTTTTAAAAATTCGTTGTTGAACTTGGTATAAACTGTCTCTAATCACCAAGAAGTCACTGAGCTGACATATAATCCCCTTTATCAATCAGTGGTCGTTAGTGATTTGGAGAAGATACTGACTTCTCCCTTTTGGTAAGGGAAGCATAAACTTCTACTCTCCTAACAAATAAAATTTCAGAAACTTTCTCTGGCCCTTTGAAAAGTGTAAGTACGAGAGGAAACAGAAACACAGAAGCCGATTTTCTCATGTTTGCAGGCCCCCCATGGTGTGCTGAGACCGTGATATTTTACTCCCTGTCATGTATTTTACAAAATCTAAAATGAAAATCTATGTAATTATAAACATTAGATACTAATTTAAAAATATCTGTTGGTTTCTGCTAGTTCATTAAAACTGATGATGACAAGGAGTACTTGCCCTATGGTTACCTTATCGATAGATACTCTCTTTAGACCAGAGACTCGGGATTCAACAGCCTGTTATATAGGCACCAACACCACCAGGAAACCCCTCTCTGACCTGCACAAAGCTATTATTTTGTGTGTCCAAAAGATAACTGAGACTAAGAAAAAAAATTTTTAATGTTTATTTATTTATTTTGAGAGTGAGAGAGTGTGAGCAGGGGAGGGGCAGAGAGAGAGAGAATCCCAAGCAGGCTCCGTGCTGTGGGCACAGAGCCTGACCTGGGACTTGATCCCACGACACTGGGATCATGACCTGAGCCAAAACCAAGACTTGGAGGCTTAACCAACTGAGCCATCCGGGCATCCCCAGGCCTGAATTTCCAGAGCCACCATAGCTGAGAGTTGGCTAGCTGATTGGAACAGAATCCTGAGAAGCATGGGTGAAATCTCGGGGACCATGGTCACTGGACAATGAACACTCAGAAATCTACAGGAAATGTAATTTCATTTTACCTTTGAAGTTCCTGTTGAGAAGATCATTCACATTTGTGACCATGGCACTGAGATATTTTTGTAATTTCCCATAGCTTAAGGGGTTTTCATGGTGCATTAAGTATCTATGGTGTTTGAAACAGCATTACAACCTATTAAATCCACGACCCACAAAATAGAAAGCTTGATAGGCACAAAAGAGTAATTCACAAGAATAGTTTTCTAGAAGATTATTTCTTTGTAAAAATGTGTATATATATATGTAGGTATTTGGGTCCTTGGGATCATTGGTAAGTAAACTCTAAAGGGAGAACAACTGCTTCTATCTAATTTCCTCTGTCACATGTTTTTGGCTTCTTATAGCAAATGTGTCTAGATGTGTCTGTAGCATTACATGCTCAAGACATTAGGAGTCACTGGTTTAGAATTCATGATTCTACTTACTTTCCATGCCAAAGTTTGACCACACCTGTATATCCAAATCCCAGAGGGAGACCTACTCATTGCAATAAAAATATCTTCAGCCAGCGAGTGCTTTAATTTAGCTTGGCTTTGGTCTTACCAAATGACTCACCCAACACTTATAAAAACTCCCGTATCGAATAAATAAAATATAACTGAATCCCTAATTTGCAGGAACTAACTGAACTACTTACTAATCCTTACTCCCTTGGAGATAGAAAGACTGGCAACATTTTATCCTTTGAAATGAAACTTTTTTTTTTTTTTTCTTTTTAATAGACCCTTGGAAAATCACCATTTGACTTCTGGACACTGTTTCAGACTTCAGTGTTAATTTTATTAAGCAGTATAATCAGAAAGTCACTTGAATCATCAGGTAATAATTTTTGCTTCTGGATCTGAATGGTCATGGCTCTAAGGACTGAATGATCAAATAATCATTCCAACCAGGAGAGAATTAATCAACTCAGTGTTATTCAGACCCCAAAGTAATTCCTTTAGTGATTCTCGTTTTTAAAAATGTAATCTTAAGAAAAAAAACAAAACAAAAAGGGTAATAGGGATTTGGGGAGGTGTCTTACAACAGAGGTGTGTTGGTAACTTTGGAAACCCAAAAGAAAAGAGAGGGACACGTTTTATGGAATCTTATACCAAGCACACATAGTCTACAGGGTGAGGGCATATTTCCTAAATCTTCCAGGGCTTTACTATCCTCTTTAGCAAACTTGGACTAGTTATACTAACTGATCTCACCATATGTTATGGAGAATAATTTATATGTACTTTCAAGACAAAAAAAAAAAGTAAAATGTTCAGGGTAGAAACCCAAATACCTCTAGTGTCATACGTAACACCATGCGGTAATAAAAGTACCCATTCTCCCTCTTTCTCAAGTTCTTCTACTCAGTATTACTTTTTCTAGTCTCAATGGTACTCATATTCATTTACGTGAAAACTCTCCTTCTTAGATTACAGTATCATATTCATTCAACAAACACTTGATGAGTACTTGATTTGTGCCCGTGTTGTACTGTAGACAGGATGAATGAAACATGGCTCAGCATTGAAGTTGCCCAAAGCTCAGTTGAGGAGATAGAGATATGAGCCAATAAGTATAATTGTGAAAAGTGTTGTAAGGGTAAAATGTATGAGAGGATCCCAGGGGAAAGAAGGTACTATTTGCGCCTCTCCCATCCTCTGTCATATACACTCTGTACAGTCCATCATCCTCACCACTCCTCAAACAAAATGTCAACAGTGGCTCCCATGTTGCCAAATCTGGGTCATGCCTTCGTCCTCATCTTGCTCAACATGTTGGCAATATTTCACAGACTTGTTCATTTCCTCCTTCTGGAAAGGCTTTCTTCACTTGGCCCCAGAGTAGTCACTCTTACTTCACTTCCTGTCTCACTGGTCACTCATTTTAAGTCTTCTTTGTGGCTCTTCTTCCTCTTCCCAACGTCCAAACGTTGGATTGTTCCAGAACTTAGTCCCTGACCTCTAGTCTCTTCTCACTTCTCCCTAACTGATCCTATCTGATTTCAGCTTTATTGCAGGTAACTCCCAGATAACTAGTCTATCCATATTACTTCCACTGAACTCAAAACCATTAATTCAACTGCCTATTTAATGTTACCACTTACAGATCTAATAAGCATCTTAAGAATAACATAACTTAAGGGGCGCCTGGGTGGCTCAGTCGGTTGAGTGTCCGATTTCGGCTCAGGTCATGATCTCACGGTCTGTGAGTTCGAGCCCCGCGTCTGGCTCTGTGCTGACAGCTCAGAGCCTGGAACCTGCTTCAGATTCTGTGTCTCCCTCTCTCTCCGACCCTCCCCCATTCATGTTCTGTCTCTCTCTGTCTCAAAAATAAAATAAGAAAATATTTAAAAACATTAAAAAAAAAAGAATAACATAACTTAAATAAATCTTTGTTATCCCCACCCGATCTGTAATTGCTACAGTTTTTGCTATCTCAGTCCATCAGATTTCACCCTTCCAGGTGCTCAGGTTAAAATTCTTGGGTGTTATCCTTGAGTATTTCCTCCACACCCTACCTTTCAGCTTTGCCTTCAAAATATATTCAGCATCTGACCACTCATACCATTGCTGCTATCATTCTGCCTAAACAACATTTGTCCCCCGGATTATTGCAACAGCCTCCTTAGCGGTCTCTCAGCTTTCATTCCAACTTCCCTACACTTCATCTTACACGCGGCTATTGGAGAGATCCTACGAAAATAGAAGGCAGATGACAGCACCCTCTGCTCTCTACCTTTCAGTGGTTTCCAGACTTATTTAGAATAAAAATCAAAGTCCTTTCCATGGCCTATAAGGCTGTAAACAGCGTTGCCCACAGCTACGTTTCTGATCTCCTCCCTCACTCCTTCACTACACCACCCTGGTCCCCTTTCACTTCCTCCAGTATATCAAGAATGCTCTGCCTTGGGCACTTTGTACTTGACACTCCCTCTGCCTGGAATGCTTACCACCCTGCCCCACCCCCCACCTCATCCACATTGATGGAGCTTATACTTTATTTTCATCTTTGTGCCCACATCACCTCATCAAAGTTACCTTCCTTGACCACTCTATTTAAAATAACATCCTCGTGCTCGCTTTGGCGGCACATGTACTAAAATTGGAACAACACAGAGAAGATTAGCATTGCCCTGTGCAAAGATAACACGCAAATTCCTGAAGCCTTCCATATTTTCGTCCGCCAAGCGAAATTCGTCAGTCACAGAAAGACACGTATCGTATGACTTCACTCATATGAGGACTTTAAGAGACAAAACAGATGAACATAAGGGAAGGGAAGCAAAAATAATATAAAAACAGGGAGGGGGACAAAACAGAAGAGACCCTTAAATATGGAGAACAAACAGAGGGTTATTGGAGGGGGTGGGGCAGGGGGGATGGGCTAAATCAGTAAGGGGCTTAAGGAATCTACTCCTGAAATCATTGTGGCACGATATGCTAACTTGGATGTAAATGTAAAAAATAAATTAAATTTAAAAAATAACATCCTCACCCCTTACTTTGCCTGATTTTTCTTCATTGTAGTTCTACTTGCCTTGCATGATTTTGTTTGCCACTGATTTACTATCTATTTGCTTCCACCAGAATCTGAATTCTATACAGTAGAAAATGTTGTCTGTTTTCTCCCTGCTACATCTCTAGATCCCGGGACAGTCTCTGACACCTAATAGCATTCCAATAAATTAATTTATTTGAGCTGGGGGTAAAGGACAAAAGCTCCAAGACAAAATAAACCAGCACATGCAAAGGAATACATTTGGTGTGTCTAAAACAGGAGTTGGCAGGCTACAGTCTGGGGGCCGAATCTAGCCTGCTACTTGTTTTTGTTTTTGTTTTTGTTTTTGTTTTTGTTTTTGTAAGTGAAATTTTACTGAGAGATAGCCATGCTCATTCATTTATGTCTAAAGATGACTGCTTTTGTTCTACAACAGCAGAGTTGAATGGTTGTAACAGAGACCACATGGCCCGCGAGCCTAAAATATTTATTATATGACTATCTACGGAAAAAAGTTTGCCAACCCTTGGTCTGGAGGGTAGAATGCATGGCAGAAGGGCTGGGAAGACGGAAGAGGACGTGAGAGCAAGCTGGAAATGATTTAGATGAGTTTGGATGTCATGTGTAAGCCAAGAGAGAATGAGACAATGGATGCTTTTAGGCAAGGGAGCCCCTGAAAGGCAGGACTATGTCTAATATAATTTATGCATAAAGGAGGGCTTGATATTTGAATGAGTCATCCCAATGGCTGCTGCTGCCAGGACTCCAGCCTTAATGTCCCAGCCACGTCTGGGATTAGCTTTCGCTATAGGAACCAAAAACTGGGGGAAAGCCATTTGCTTGCCCCACCCCTCTCTAGTAGATGTTGGTTTGGAACTGATCTATCTCTTGTGGCAAGTCTGGTGTAGACTGCTCCAACAAAATCCATTGTGTCTAGATATGTGGCTTGGGCTAATTTCAAAAGTTCCAGAAACAGGAGATTGGTCCCAGGGTCACCTAGAGACGTGTCTTCTCAGCCGTCCTGGTCTTAGGAAGCCTCTGGAATTTAAGAAACTTCTGAATCATTTCTATATAGAGTGACAAGCAAAACTCTAAAATTTCCGTGGTTTGACAGCTCATCAGACATTTCCCTAGTTATCTAAAACCATGTGGGTCCGTTCACAACTAGGGAAGGTCAAAAGATTGCTGATTCTCCTGCTTTTGCTGAGATTGGATTTCACAATAAAGCAGCCTTTCTGCTGGTGTTTTTGGCTCTTAGTATTTTCGTTCTAGGCAGACCCTAAGGAAGGGCAGGAGCAAATTTTGAAGAGGAAAAAAACACAAAAAAACAAATGTGTTCTGAATTTCACAGAACAAAGTGGAGCTCTGCCTTGTGGTTGAGTTGGGGAGCAGCGGCCCCCCCACCCCTCTTCCCTCTGAGAATGCAGTGGTGAAATCCGGTCTGCTCCCGTGAAGCTGTGGCATTTGGGTTTAATTTGATAAATCCCAGTGTTGCCTACTTGGGTTTGGGAGTCGGTTCTGGCCTATTTTTTGTGCCCAATCCCTCAAGTGTGTCCCAGCACAGCAAGCCAAGTTTCCACTTGTATCCTACTGAATCACTCAGCTGGTCCACTGCCCTCCCATCAGCCTGTGTTGCTTATTGGCTTCTGTCTTTAAAAATTCAAAGTATGGGTTAACTGAAAACTGATAGGTTATCATTTAAAGGAGGAAGTGGAAAACTCCAAACAGACAACAGTCTAGCCTTAAGCCAAAGAAACTAAAGCTTTGATTTCTACTGTTGTTTTTGGGACCCACCCTTTCTCTTGGCTTTACGGCAGATCAGAGGATTCTTTTTTTTTTTTTTTTTTTTTTTTTTTTTGGTTCAATTTAATACTTCAATTTTCAGGAAGGAGCCAGATCAAGCTTTTTAGGCATTATCTGCCTCGGACGTGCGGAATTAATCGCAGGCTTCATTTTGTAGGAGTCAGTATCAATGGACGGGGTGCTAGCTCAGCCCTTTCGAAAGCAACAGACGGAGGTGGCTCCAATAATGACATTAAGACTGTGGCTACACACTTGCCTTGGGGATTTGGAGTTGGGCTTAATCAAATCTGGATTTGACATTTCACAGCCCACATCAAGGATTTCCACGAAGGAACATCAGAGCGTTGCCAGCTATGATCTTGCTTTTACTTGGTGCCTCGTCCTCAGGAACTGAACAGGCCTCGTGCTAATCTTGTTGATGCTTTGGCTGCATCTCGGCCCTGCCGCGTAGCGCTCAAAAGCTTCTGGGGGCCATGGTTTCTTTCCGTGACAAAGCATTCATTTGGTGCCTGTCATGCCCCAGGGCCCTGGGCGAGGATCTGGAATAGACAAGATGATGAACAAGACTGAGCTGCAGTTACATATCATACACGTTACATATAATAGGAGCCACAGAAGCCCCACCTGTGACTCCAAAGCAACGAAGTCCTTTCATTCATTCATTACCTACCATGTACCATGCAGATGGTACGTGCCCTTGAGTCCAGTGGTTCTCAAACTTTAATCCCCTAAGAAGCCCCAGGGATACCTATTTAAAATGGGAACGAGGTATTTGTGCTTTTCATAGGCAGATATTTTTGAGGCGATTGTTCTTTGGGCCATACTTTGAGAAATAATGATAAAAGTAGAAGTGATATGAACAAACAGTGGCTAAAATAGTATAATAAACGCTGCACCTGTCATGGCGGAGGCTCAAGGGGGAAAGAACTCACCTCTGTTTGGGAGGCCGGAGAAGGCTTCTGAGGCGAAAATCTAGCTCTTGCAGAATGGTAAATACCACAGGCGGGACTGGAGGGGAGAGAGAATTCCAGGCAGGGAGGACGGCGGGTAAAGGACACCAAGGTGCACGGAGTGTCCCCATTTCAGTGCCCGGTGAGTATCGAGCTGAGAGGGAGAGTCGCAGAAACCAGGGAGGAAAGGCAGGCTGGAGGCAGGTTCTGGAGGATCTCGAAAGCCGGCGTAGGACTTAGAAGCCATGGCCGAGAAACCCAATTTGTAGCAGGAGAATAATGTGATCAAATTCACGTTTCAGACAGATCGTTCTGGTGGTGGTGTGGTGCTGGGCGGGAAACCAACAAGACAGGAGGAAGGCGGCAGTTAGGAGTTTGTTAGCGTCAAGTGTAAAAATGATAGGTTTGTTGTCAGGATGGATATGCCAGGTATTCCTTGGTTGTAAAGACATGTACGTAAAGAAAGCTGAACCACCATCCCCAGGAAAGAGTGGGAATCTGAGAGGAGCTGGGCTGCCAGAACCTTGCCCTGGAAGTGCTATTAGCATTAAGCCGGCATTCTCTCCCTTCCCCCCGCCCCCCCCCCCCCCCCCCTCCCTACCCCCCCCCCCACTGCCCCTCACCTTTCTCTCCATTCACTGGCTTCCAAAATCTCTTGTATCTACCGCACGTCTTTTTCCAACTCAAAATGTCTACTCCTTTGAAAAAAATGAAAGGAACAGATGCAGAGGGACACATGTGACCTAACGTGGTAAGTGTAGAGGGGATCCCCGAAGTCGCATCCAGCCTGTGCTTTCACACAGAGGGTGGCTTTGAACAAGGCCTTGTGCACATCAGGGACCCACTTGTTAGTGGGCCCTAAATTTATTTATACCACGGCAGTCATTGGCTGTTTGTAAAAAATTATCTTTTTACTAATGGAAAAGTCTGGAAGTGATGAATTAATGCCAGGTAATTGATTTTGTGAGGCGCGGCTGGAAAGGAATACAAAGACGCGTAAATGTGGGCTCTTTATTTCTCTAGCAAGACATCATCAATTCAGAATGATTGGGAGAAAACAATTACTAGCATAAATATATGAATATTCAGAATTGTGGATCATCATAAAGCATTCGGTCTTATTTTCAAGTGTAAGAATTCAAACTTAGTTCCTGTTAGAATTAGATCCTTGAGGGCCTGCCGAAATAAATTATTTAGAGTGATTTGTAATGGACATATCAATTTCTTTTCATGTAAACAGCCCTTCCACGTTTTTAAAATGGTATATTACCCTACACGACTTTAACATTCTCCTTGCAAAAGGTTAATGCATCATTCATTACTTTCACAAACCCATTGCTACATGAAATGAAAGATGAATTTTAAGCTCTGCCCTAGCATCCAGTGCTGCAGATTAAAAATCCATCTCACCATCTAAGGTTGAGAGAAGCACATTCTGGCCAGCAGCATTCAGAAAAGTCAGAAGAAGTGAGGTTTATTCTGTGCTAGCCCCAGCTTCTTTCCACAGGTTATTATTCTTGTCTCCAAGACTCTAGGTCAGCGTTGGAATCAGGTTTCAAAAGCCTTTGGTTCTGCAAACATCCCAAAGTCATGAAAAATTCTCATTAGCCCATTGGCAGCGTTCCTGGTAAACAGCCAGTTCCCCTCCTTGCCACAACTCGGGGCTGAGAGAACCCAGGGAGCTGCCTGTCGCAAACACTGCACACACGTTCCCATGAAAAACAAGCAAAAGTGGGCCTGGCGGGAGAGGCAGACACAGAGTGTCCATCCATCCCCAGCGCTGCTCTGGCCCATTCCTGATTTCTTTGAGGCTAGCGCTGATCTGCAAGCATTGGAAGGAATCGGCTATAAGGGTTTGTGCCAATTAGCAGGGAGGCCCAGCCTCCCCTTCTTGGCTGCTCCACAAGGAGCTGGTTGCCCTGTGGTTTGGGATTTTCTTTCCCTCTCCGCTGCAGCTTCTGGGGCCAGGGGCCTAGTCTCTGCATCGGACGTAGAGGCAGAGGGCGGTGCGTCCCGTCCCAGACGAACTACATCCATGCCGGTTCCGCTAAAACCATCTCTGATGCTGTTGAAGGGAGGCCTCGCTGCTGTGGGCGGTCATATTTAGGTGAATACATCCATGCCCTTCAGGATTTTACAAAGTCTGACCATAGCCTCGTGTAACGTGAATCCCTCAAGGCCTGAAAGTCTCGGTTATTCTGGCGGTGCCTGGGTGGCTCAGTCAGTTGGGCGTCTGACTTTGGCTCAGGTCATGATCTCACGTTCGTGGTTTCGAGCCCCGCATCGGGCTCTGTGCTGACAGTTCCGAGCCTGCTTCGGATTCTGTGTCTCCCTCTCTCTTTCCCCTCTCCTGTTCATGCTGCCTGTCTCTGTCTCTCAAAAATAAATAAATGTAAATAATAATAGTAATAAAAAAAATAATAAGTCCCGATTATTCTGTGCTGTCCTCACAGGAATACCTTTTAATCCATACTATCCACTTAGCAGCCCTTTCCTGGACTCTGCAGGTCTCTTCCGTGTCTTTTGAGAATTCCATTGAGGGAGCAACTCGGTATAATGGGTTACCTCGTGATCTTTGGCGTTTGTAAGTCCACAGATCAAGCGGAGCCTCGGCCAGGAAGTGCCTCTGTGACCTGGGACAAGGTGCTTACCTTTACTGAGCTTATCTCCTTGGCAGTAAAGTTAGAAGAGCAACAGCACACTCTTAATCAGGTTGTTGTAAGGAATAAATAAATTAACACATGTGCCCATTAGAATAACGCCTGGTCCCGACAAACGGAAGCACGATAGTGTGGAAACACAAATATAACTAGACAACTGAGTTCTTCCCTTCTTTACGCGAGTGTTTGGCACACGGCAATCTATGCACTTGCTAAGAATACACTCCCGGAATTTTTCCGACCCGAAATAAGTTGCAGTTGAATCCACCCAGCTTTGAAGTGGTAACTGCTCAAACAGCGTTGACTTTACACATACCGTATGCAGGAGCACACCGGGCACCTTATTGGAAGCCATATTTATTATTTATAGTTCGGTCAAGACTCCCTCTCATCTGGGCAGCGATGTCTCAAAGAACAAACCAGAGTCTTTATTCTTAGAAACCTTCCAGTACGTTCGAGTATGTGCATAGTTACCACAAACGTTGCTCTACTGTATTAGTCGGTGTTTAAATACTGTAACAAACAGTTCCAGTGTCTCAAAGCTTTGTTTTTATCCGTGTGGTATTAGTGTCTACTGCTGTGTAGCAAATGGCCCTACAACTTAGCAGTTGAAAACAAGCATGCATTATCTCTCACAGTTGCTAAGAATCAAGAACCCAGGAGCAGTTTAACTGGGTGATTCTAGGTCGGTAGGTCTTGCGAATTACATTCAAGCTATCTTCTGGAGTTGTAGGTTAACAACTCCTAAACTAGCAGGCCTCGACTCCTCTGGCTGTTGGATGGAAGTCTCCATTCCTTACCATGTGGGTATCTCCACGGGCTGTGTAAGTAACCCCAATATATGGCCGCTGGCTTCCTTGAGAGAGAGAGAGAGAATGCACGAGAGAGCATCCAACACAAAAGCTACAGCCTTTAATAACTCAACCTAAGAAGTGACATACCGTCCCTTCTGCCATATGCTATTGGTCCCACAGACCGACCCCGGTACCATATGGGAGGTAGATACACACAAGGGTATGAAAAGCAGATGTGACTGTTGGACTGGCTACCACACCATGAATATGTGCGACAGTCTACTGTGAGTCATTGTCCATGGGAGATGGAAAGAGGCAGAGTCGGTGTGCTCACACATTTTTATTCCAGGACCCAACCTCCTTCCATCCAGTGGTTCCCCCTTATGCCTTTGGCATTCTCCACCTTGACTCTGTGTCTTTCCAAAGCATCAGAAGCCTAGTGTAGAACACTTCTGTAGGGTTGCCCAAGAGACCTAGTAGCCAGACTTGGACATTGTATACATTACTTTGGCTGACATTCCACTGGCCAGAAACCACCCAAATTCAGGGGGGACTGGGAAATGTGTTCTATCTGGGGCTTTGGATTAAAAAGGAATGGGATTTGGTGAATCTCTTTTCTACTTGAAAAGAGATTGCACATTTAAACAGCTTACTTTAAAAAAAAAAAAAAAGCAGTCTGTTCAGTTTTATACAACAATAAGAAAATATGATTGCCCACCACTACAGGACAAAGCAGCTGATTGATTGCATATTTTCACCTTTTCAGTGCATTTTAAATGTAGCCTCTGTTTAAGGGGCCCATAAGCAGGTGGTGGAGAGCAGTTCCTGAACCATTAAGTTTGCTGCTTTTTCAGGAATACTAGTAGGATGCCGGCAGGAACAAGTCTTGCCTTGTTTCCCAAGTGGGAAAAGAAGAAAGTCTTTGTTCCCAAGCAAATGAAAATACAAATCACAAGACTAAAATTATGAATGCAAAACAATATATTAAAATGTGGCTTGCGTGTAGTATTTGCATGCATTTTAATATGCATCTGTCATTCCCTTTGCTAAATTCAGCAGGCGCTGAAAATATTAAACAACTGAGTACAATTAATAATTAGAGGAGGGGCGCCTGGGTGGCTCAGTCGGTTGAGCGTCCGACTTCAGCTCAGGTCATGATCTCATGGTCCGTGAGTTCGAGCCCCGCGTCGGGCTCTGGGCTGACAGCTCAGAGCCTGGAGCCTGCTTCCGATTCTGTGTCTCCCTCTCTCTCTGCCCCTCCCCCATTCATGCTCTGTCTCTCTCTGTCTCAAAAATAAATAAATGTTAAAAAAAAAAAAATTAAAAAAAAAATAATTAGAGGAATTGTTTTAAAATATATTTTAACCCATCCACGTTTCTATTGCCAGACCTCTTGGTCTGGCAAGGCTCTAAGATGTCAGATCAGATAGTTTTATTGGTCAGATTTCAGATCTTTGTGGCCTGAGAACAATTCACAAAAATGTTTTTATAAATTGATGTGCTAACACGCAAATGATTGTAACATACGACGAAAACCATTTCTAGGATAGAAAAATCAAATCCAAATTTGAAAGCTGGAAAAGGCTTCAGAGACTCTTTGGATCAGATGTTCTCATCTCTCCTACTCATTTGGAAGTCTGGCTGTATTTATTCTCCATCCGATGAATGAATTTCTCATCCAATGAATCCACGAGAAATTTAAGAGCACTTTTCTGCGAAACCCCAATTCGCAAAACCTTCGGCTCCATTTATCTTTGCAGCTGAAGCTTTCAGAATCAGTTTGCCCCTTTCTGGGGTTCATTTACCTGGCTTTCTATTGGAGCAAACCCCCAAAAGAGAAATCACTTTTCGGGCAGTAGCAAAAAGGAACCGAATTTCAGCCAGCCTGAGAATCCTTGCTCTCCGCCTATCAAGGCTCCTGGACCAGGGAAGAATATATTTCACGAGAACATAGCTCTAAGTCATAAACTTGAAATCCATCAAGCTCTTTGTTGTTAATTGGCACTTACCTCACCTGAGGGCCTTTGCCAAGGAGGCAGAGGGGTTTAATGGGGAAGGAAGAAAGGAAAGAGCCTGGAGCTCTGGAAAACAGCTCCAGCCACATGTGATTTTCAGCTGGGGGGGCTTCCCACCCCTCAGGATGCCAGAGCAACAAAGTGGCCTATGTGTTTTCTCAAATGTAGGCTGTTTGTTTGGGGGGTAATGCTCAGACTGGGGCCTGAGTGATAACTGCTTCATGTAATTATTAAGACAGCTTGAACACTATGCCCCTCTTTGTTTCGGCCTCCAGATGACGGCTGTCTCACCGCTGTTTGTGCCAGTTTTATTTCAAAGCACTTTTCTTTCCATATTTCAAAGGTCAGTGTGTTTACTTGTGGCCAAAAAAGAGCCTGTGTGTAAGAGCAAGAAACACGTGTGGTTGAGTGGCAGAACTGGATGAGGAGTCAGGAGAACTGGATTTGAATCCTAGATTGGCTTCTAGATAAGTGAGGGAACTAAAAGTATTTGACCTCCCTTTTTCATTACATGGGGGGCGGGGGGAGTAAATAGTATCAATGGTCTCTTTTAGGGGGAAAAAAAATTCCAGAAGTCTGGTGTAAGAAGAAGAAATGTAGGTATTTCCAGTAAAGAAACATTATCAAATACGCAGCCAAGAAAATGTCCGCTTCATCTTCTCGAAATGGAAATATTTCCCCCTTCAAAGAAAGCAGGCTGGATACTCTGGCCACCTTCAGAAACCTTGGGATTGTTTTTGGTCAAGGAATATTCGCACAGGGAAATAAAGCAAACCACAAACACTTTCTCAGGAGTCTTAGTTTGGCTTTTTGACATCATTACTTCGAACATCAAGGCTGATCAGACTGTTACCTGCCCATATAGGAAATATTAGTGTTTCTATTATGAGTATTTGAAAACAGCATCGAATTTCAATTACGCAAGCTTAATAACTATTTCAAATGTTCTTCATGATTCATCTTCTTTTGATCTGTGTTTTCCCCATCTATCTTCCTTTAATTTTCTGGGTATCGAGCTCCCGGGGAAAAGAGATGAATAAGCCATTGAGATGGTACAGAACATGTATTCTGAAGCTAGATTTCCCTGGGTTCAGAGCTTAGTTCAACCACCAATTAGCTGTGTGGCCTTGCATCATTTACTTAAACTCTCTGTGCCTCTGTTCCTTGTCTATTAATACGGAGGTCATGGGGCGCCTGGGTGGCTCAGTCGGTTGACTGTCCAATTTCGGCTCAGGTCACGATCTCACGGTTCATGAGTTCGAGCCCCGCGTTGGGCTCTGTGCTGACAGCTCGGACCCTGGAGCCTGCTTCGGATTCTGAGTCTCCCTCTCTCTCTGCTCCTCCCCTGCTCGCACACTGTTTCTCTCTCTCTCTCAAAAATAAATAAAGATTAAAAAAAAAATTTTTTAATTACAGAGGTCATAAGGATGAAATGGATTGACATGCATGACGCAGATAGAAGAGTGCCTGGCACTTAGCAAGCATTCAAATGTTAGCTAGTCGTGAAAAAGACTCCCCCTTTCCAAAACGAATTCTACCTTTGGAAAAAAAAAAAACAACCTTCTCTTTTGTGCTACTATTTCTCTCCTTGAATCAATCCACCTACACCTGTGGAAATAAAAAAGTAAATTTGCAAATGCCAAGGGAACAGCGCCTGTGCTGTAAAAGGCAGAAGAGAGGGAACTAGAAAAGAGAATACATGAAATGTCTCAAACTTAATCTTCCAGTTACTGTGAATTTCCAGCCTCCGAGAAGTAAGGGTGATAGCCGCTTTGAGTTTGCACAAGACAAACGGCATTCTTACCGCTTGACCAGGAAAAGGCATGGCAATTCTTGGCTGTGACTCCAGGAGTGGAAGTGGGGAGGGAAGCACAGGGAAAGGAAAAGGAAAGTGCATTGAACACCTTGTCTAAGCCTTCCATTTCTGTCTCATTGAATCCACTGCTTGGATATTATTACCTCTATTTCACAACCAAAGAAAAGTTTCAGGGAAGTGAAGTGACTTTGCAGTCTATTCGGCCAGCCAGGGGTGTGGCTATGATGTTAACCCATTTCTATTGAATGCAAGATCCTTACTTTTTTTTTTTTTTTTAAGTTTATTTACTTAGGGGGAGGGGGGCAGAGAGAGAGGGAGAGAGAAAATCCCGAGCAGACTTTGCAGGCCTTGTGCTGTCAGTGCAGAGCCCGATGCAGGGCTCGAACTCATGAACTATGAGATCGTGAACTGGGAGATCATGACCTGAGCGGAAATCAAGAGTTGGATGCTTAACTGACTGAGTCACCCAGACGCCCCAGCAAGAGCCTTACTTTTGTCTCCTTTCTACATCGCCTTCTCAGGAAAGACATGGCCAGGAGCATAATAGGCTGGATCTAGACTCCAGATGATCCGTTACTACATGGACGGTATTAGTGGGAGGCTCTCGTATTTTTTCTAAGCCATTTATTTCTACCCCTGTTCAAATGAATAGACTCATGGGGGTCTTTGCTGTGAACCATGTAACTTTGGGCATCCAGGAGAGGAGTAATTCCCTTTCATTGCTAAAATCAGAACTTCCACTTTGGTCACAGCCATTTGGGCAGCGGCCTGCTCTTCCTTTCCCATCCTTCAGGATCTTTGTAGAAGTAGAGATAGAGATCTTTTTTTTTTCCTTCCCCGTAACCTACTGCGCTGTTTGGACATCCAGTTTGGTGCCGCCTCAGTGGGTTCCTGATGCAAGGAAATTGAGCACATCCTCCTCTTTATTTGCAGGATATCGAGGGCTCCAGACATTGTGAAAATTTCCCTTTAAGTTACGAGGGGAAACCAGAAGAATGCCATATGAACCCCACTCTGGGTAGTGTGGGATAGCACAAAACATCTTCATGGAGATAAAGAGAGCTTGGGCATATGCAGTCCTGCTCGGTCATGACTTGACTCCCCCTCCCTTCTTCATCGCCTTGGAGCAAGTATGGCCCATATTGGTAGGAATATGGCAAAAGAAACCCCTGTTATTTTCTTCATACCTAATTATTTCATTGAATTCAACCAGGTTTTCTAAACCTGTTTGTGTGTGTTTAGACATACGGCATGAGTAATTTGTGAGCACTTACCAAGAACTCTTATCCAAATTTCTTTCAAGAAAGATGCCAGGACCTCATTCTCAATTCTGTTACTGAAGCTGTGATTTTCCCATTTTAGAGTTGAGATGCTAAAGCTAAACAGGAATATGGATTTCACTTTCAATAAAATCACTGGCTGGTAAAACCCAAATTAAAACAGAGCATTGGAAATCAAGCTGCCTTTTCCTATTAGAACTAACAAGAGCTGTTTCATTCTTCAAATCAAAAGTCCTAGATACTGAAATCGTATTTGTAGGGAATGCTAAGCATTATGAAAAACACAGACAGTCATCACGAGCTTGCATGTTTTGTGGTTGCTGGGACGTTTTAACGACAAAACAGAGGACAGGTGCACATAACACATCAACATTTTAATTGAAGAATAAAGGCAGACAGAAGACATGAAATGCTCCAAAGCGTTTAGGAGAGAGAACGCTTCCTCTTGAGATTCGATCGTGACCTCATTGTTCAGGGGAGAAAAAAAAAAAAAAAAAAAGCTACTCTCCATCTCTTTTCTAACGATCTTGCTTCCTTTCCCTGCATATGTTTCTCTTCTGGCTGCGGTTTTCTCCATTTCTTCTTGGTCATGACCTTAATAGTAATAATAACAACAATGAGAACTTTGTTTGGCTTGGTGCCCCTTCAGTCCCTATCTAAAAAAGAGATTCTCAAACTGGCCTCCATACAAAGCTTTCCATGTATATTTCTAACAGTATTTTTTTTTTTCTGAGAATTGGGTCTATAGCTTTCATAAACATGCAGAGAACTTGTCATCGTCCAGAAGAAGTTAAGCCAAACAAACAAACATTGAGAAAAAGATATGACACCCTTGTGGTCCATCTTTCTTGTACTGCTATTTTGTTTCAATAGGGCTTTTGATAAAAGCCAATGAGCAGTCAATTCAAGGTTAAATTGTCTGGTCATAGTAGATATGGTGCCACCTATAACTGTGGATATTGTAAAGAGATGGGATCACTTGGACATTCTACTGTCTACTTCAGTTCAAACTCATCTTCCCTCCCAAACCATTTCCCTTCCACTATGATGTCATGCCCTGTCCATTCTCTTAGGCACCCTTGCTTGAGATCTAAGTTGTTTTGGAGTCTTCCCTGACCTTTATCTCTCCTGTGTAATCAGTTGGCAATCCTCTTAGGTCACCTGCACAGGTCTTTTACATACCACTCTTCCATTTCATCATTAAAAACCAGCATAGTCTACCATTGGTGGTTTTTATCATTGGCTGGACATTAGGATTACATGGGGAGCTTTTAACATTATACGGAAGCTTACATTCTAGACCCAGAGAGCTCCATATAACTCCTCTGGGATAGAGCCCGGGCATTTGAATTTTTTAAGAGCTCCTTAGGGTGCAGCCAGTGCTGAGAGTCACTTGCCTACCCTAGTGATTTGACTAGGGTATATATACATATATATATATATATATATATATATATATATATGTATTTTACTATGTGAAACTTCATAAATGGGAAAATATATATAGTTTATATATGCTATATATATATGTACTATAAGAGTCTTCTAGCTGGTGATCTTGTATCCAATCTTGCTACTCGCTATCTTATTCCATATTTTCTCTCCCCCAGATTTATCTTCTCAACATCTTAATTTTCTCATAGCTTTCTTTGATAGGAAACCCCATTGCCATCCGTTGTCTGTAGAGGCACTTAAATTGTTCTGTGGGGCTTTAGGGGTTCCCCACAATCCCATTGGGACCTCTAGTTGAGGGAGGATGAAGGAATACTGCTCTGAAGCCTCTCTCTCCTAGTTTTGCAAATAAGACCCTCCAAGATAAAGTGGCTTGACTTGCTTAAAGACACAGTCAGTGGTAGAGATGGACCTAGAGCCAAATCCCCTTCCCCTTGACCCGTTTTCTAATTCGAAATGCTGAGTAGGCCAAGGGCCATAGTAACTAGTGATAGAAGTCAATGCTGGGCCTTTGCCGTGTTTCTCCACTTGTTAGCTTTATTCTGCTTCCGTCTGTTTGGAACATCTTCAGCAGATGTATCTACGTGTTTAGGAAAATCAGAAGTGACGGAAAGATTTGGCTAGTCCAATTTGTCATGATTTGTTGACGGCAGCCCGGGGGTGGTGGGACCTGTAACACTGGAGCCTTGGTGCTGTGCCTGTCAACCTAAGAACATGGTGTTGAAGAACTGTGTGTTTGGCTACAGCCCCAGAGTCTGTCCACAATACTTTATATTAAACAACTTTAGGATACACTCTATGGGTTATCCAAATAGCAGCTTATCTGTGATTCAAGAAAGGCTGAATGCTCTACCTGCCCCCAAACATCATCTTTACCCTCCTGCCACATTACACAAAGTTCTTAGGGTTGGTCATCCCTCCTGGGGATAAAACAATCTTGACTTTTCCAAAATGCTAATGTGATACCCCAAAAGCATAACATTAACTTATCAACATCCATTAATACCTTAAACTAGATTTTTTTTTTTTTAATTTTCACATGGTTCAGAGCAAAGTCCTGAGGGAACAGAACTTTGAGTAAAAGCTGATTGATGAAGGGGGAGTATGGAGGGGAGTAGCGAAAAAAATCTGGAGGCTGGGTTCAGTGTTCTAAGAGGAACCTAGAGAAAGCAAAATCGACAGATAGTGCCAAAGGGTAGGTTTTGCCTGATTCCCAGTTTTGGCAAATTTGACATTTTCCTGAGTTCTCCTTGCTTAGCTCCCTTCCTTTGTTGACTTTGCCTGGCATTGGCTAAAATGCTGAAAATTTGGAAAAAGATAATACCAATCACTGTAGCTAATATTTGTTGAGCACTCTATGCCGCAGACATCGCTGAAAGCATTTTCCAGGCATCAGCTTATTTTGTCCTCCCTGTAACATTTGGAGATTAGATCCGGTAATATCTCCACTTCGTAGATGATGAAACTGAGGCCCAGAAGTTTGAAGAACATCCCTAAGATCATCCAGCAGCTAAATGGTGAAATCAGAGTTCCAACCCAAGAAGTCTGGTTCCATGGCCTACATGCTTAACGCCTGTGATCTACTGTCTCTCAAAATCACAGCATTCATCAGCAAATGGTGAGGCTCATCTTCAAATCCAGACAGTCTGATTCCAGATCATCCCATTATCATGCCTCCTAGGCTGGAACGGATCTTTCGAGTGTATCGTGATTTTGCAGTCAAGGACGCTGTAGTGGTCCAGAAACATTTTCTTGATTTAGGATCTTTCTAAAGTTGGAGTAGTCTGGTGTCTTAATAACAGTGCTCTATTGATTTAATATAAAATGCCAATCTGACAAAGGCAGTTGAGTGCAAAACTCACAAAGCGTTGTGCAAAATCCCTGTCCAGCTGTTACTGTCCCATACTGAAATGGGGGAATCCAGACAAAATTACTTCTTGTCTCTGTAAAAGGTCAGCTGAAATAAAAATTGTTTAATATTTCTTTTTCCTCTATATAACCAAACATTGCTAGTGCCCAGGGAACATCAAAGATAAACCCGAAATCTTGGATTTAGGAAATCACTACACCACCTTCGGTTGTATTTTGCAAGGCCCTCCATAGGGCTTTCGGGATGTTATCTAATGAATCCTCATTGACATTCAGCCAGGTTTTCACCCCATGGAGTGTCACCTTCCTGCTAAGAAGAACTTCCCTGGAAATAAAGCAGATGGCAGGTGTCAGATTAATGTAAAAATGTAGCTGTAGTTTGGAGAAAGTCTTGCTTAGTGCATCCCTTCCCCTGTAAGGATGGAACGAATTCTGGTAAGATGGTCCATTTGGGGGCTGGAGGGAAGAATAAAATGTCCTTTAGGCCAGTGCTACTGGAGCTCAACTTCTTGATGATTCTCTGGGAGCTGAGAAGATGGAAACAGAATTGCTGAGGGAAGGGGAGGTGGGAAAGGCTGGGAAAAGGAACAGGAAAATTTAAATGATATGTAAACTACAGAGGCTCCATCTTGAAAATCCCTTCATCTTTTCTTCTAATAATTAGCTATGTTCACACCCAAATTAAATCATTTCTCCCTACTTTCAGGAAATAAATGTGAAACAAACAAAAACAAAAACAAAAAATGATACTCTTGTTTCATCAGAAAAGGTTCTTTTCTGTTATTCTCCAGTCTTCAGGAGGGAAATGCTTCATCCACTCTCTTAATAGATTTGACCTATCTTTGCTTGGGAACATCTTTCATTTCCATGGAAGCCTTAAAGAAACAGTAAGACACCGCAGCAGAAATTCCTAATCTTTTTGTTGAGGGAAGCTGCTTTTCATTTCCCCTAAAGCTTGAAGGTCAAGGGGTGGGGGTGGGGATTTCCAGCAGATGTTTTATTCCTCCCTGGGGAAGCTGTCAATCCTTAGGCCACTCACTGGAGCGTTATCAGATCAGGGTTTGAGCTCTACGAGCAGACTTTCACCGACTGGTTGAGGACTCTTGTACAAGGATTCTTCCATTTGATGAGAAATGGAAAAAAAAAAAAAAACTTAAAAAGAAAGAAAGGAAGAAAAAGCAATGACTTGCTTTTTCACTTCCCCAGAACATGTTCTGAGCACCAACTAAACTCATTTGCCACCAGAGTTGGTCAAAACAGTGAAGTTGACACAGTTTAGCCTCTGGAATTCTTTTGCCTTTGCTTTGTATCATCCTTGTACATCCCAGATGAATTTTCATGTAAATGCCCTTGTTGCCCTGGGCAGAGTTTCCAGGCTTGCTGTGCTGATCGAGTGGGACGTTCAGTTAGCCTTCGTCCCTTAGAGTGGCATCTTCTTGCCTGAGTAAGAACTTCCCTGGAAATAAAGCTCTGAGGAAGGTGTTCACAATCCTACTGTTTGTTCTTAAGCCACTCATATGTCTTGAGTTTTCAAGGTACAGACTATACTTCTGTTCTGAATTAGACACATGATACAGAGATGGAGAAACCGTTTGAGCTGTCCAGGTGGCCGTGCTAGATGGTTCCCTAGGAAGAGTATATGGGCATCCGAATTCAACCACAGAATTGCATGTTTTACACTTAAAAGAAATGTCCATGGATTGTTTGATCCCATTCAAACATCTTCCTCAGTGGTAGAGCATTTGACGGCAAACATCTTGGGTAGCATGACCCCATTTACCAGATGGCAAAATAGAGGCTCAAAGAGACTAAAGGCCATATCCAAGGTTTATCTGGTCATCTTTAAGACTAAAAGATAGGGGGCTTAGGGCCCTTATCTTTTACCTCCTTCTTCGTACTATCTTTCTCTTCTTTTCCCTGTGACTTGCCATACCAGCTTGGTGTTTTGCTCTTGGGGGGATCTTTCCCAAATAGCTGAGTGATTCCCCAAAACATCAGATGGGTGACACTTTTGTTGGATCAGTCAAGTTCCCAGGTCTTATCTCCTATATGCTGCTTGTAGATGGCCCCACTCAGTCTACACTAGACATTGGTGAGTGAGGAAGAATTTTGCTAGTAATGGTTATTATAAATTCCAGAGCTATATACAAATTACTTTCATCATCACTGTTATAAAGATAGAGTTTAGGGAGAGTCAGAGAGAGAGAAGATAGACAGTGGGGGTTTGTTTGTGGAGTTTCTATTCAGCGTGTATCTTTGCAACAACCAAGTAGTATGTGGAGTTCTAGATACAAGGTTGAAGTACAGATTCTGTACTTGAACTATGGATTTTGAATTACTCCAAACAGAGACAAAGAATGTTCTGCAGTTGATATAAAAATACCCATTCCCACACAGACAAATGTGGGAAAGGGAACCATATGGCACGTGAGAGAGAATGTGTATCATTTCACAGTTTCTGAGAGTCAGAAATCCCAGAGTGGCTTAGCTGGGTCTTCCGGGTCAGCATCTCTTGTGAGGTCCCAGTCAAGGTATCAGCCAGGGCCTGCCACATCATCTGAAACCTTGGATGTGCTTGGAGCATCTTCTGCCAAGAAGGCTTACTCACTGGAGTCATCGCTTTCTCACTCATGTTGTCCGGAAGTCACAGTTCTTAGCCACACAGACGTCTCTACAGACCTGCCTAGGTGGCTTCAAGATATGGTAGGTGGCTTCTCCCAGAGTAGAATGGTCCAAGAGACCGAAAGAGAGAGGCACACAACACTTAACATGGAAACTGCAGTCTTTTTTTTTGGGGGGGGGAGGGTACTGGGGTAAAATATACATAACATAAATTTATCATTTCGACCGCTCTTAAGCGTGCACACCAGTAGCATTAACCATCACCACTATTCACTTTCATCAACCCAAAGAGAGGCTCTATATCCACGAAGGAGTAACTCCCCATCCTCCTACCCCATCCTCTGGTAGGTCTCTTTTCTGCTTTCTGTCCCTATGAATTAGCCAACCTGAATACCTCACAAAAGAAGAATCATAATATTTATCCCTCTGTGTCTGGCTTATTTCCCTCAGCACAGTGTTTTCAAGATTCATCCATGTTGTAGCATGTATCGGAATTTCATTTCTTTTTATGACTGACTACCATTCTATCGCGTGCACATACACATTTTGTTTATCCATTCATCTGTCAGTGGACATTTAGATTGTCCCCACCTTTACTGCAGTCTTTTGATAGCCTAATCTGGAAGTGTAATCTACCTGCTGGAAGGAAGTCATTCAACTGAGCCCACACTCAGGGGAAGAGGGAGGAGAGAAATATCAAAGAATTTGTGGATGCATTTCTCGAAGAATAGAAGACACTTAAGTTAATTTTACCAACTTCCCACCATGCTTTACATGGGGCTTGGTCATTGTCCTTAATTCTCCTGTAGGTTTTATAAAACCTTGAGTTTAAGAAACTTTCTGGGGACTCTATCCAGAGTAGCTCCAATCAGCATAGTGATGAAAATGGGCAAACCCGAAAAATGACATGCCTGATAACCATTGCCCTAAAAGGCTTATTTTGGTACAGGAGGCATTATAGATATGAACCTAATTTCTCTGCCCCTCTCGGGCCTGGGTTTACCAGCAGGAAGCATGAAAGGAGACCTGCCTCGTGTTTCCTTCTACCGCGTGTGAGTGGGTGCACTTCCCAGGTGGTCGTGGCTGAGGCGCGTGTGTTTAGAGCATATTCAGAGTCATTCCCGTTGGCGTCCATCTTTGTGTGTAGTTGAAAGAAGGCTTAGAAATGAGAAAGAATGAAATATGGCCCTTTGTAGCAACGTGGACGGAACTGGAGAGTGTGATGCTAAGTGAAATAAGCCATACAGAGAAAGACAGATGCTATGTTTTCACTCTTACGGGGATCCTGAGAAACATAACAGAAACCCATGGGGGAGGGGAAGGAAAAAAAAAAAAAGAGGTTAGAGTGGGAGAAAGCCAAAGCATAAGAGACTCTTAAAAACTGAGAACAAACTGAGGGTTGATGGGGGGTGGGAGGGAGGGGAGGGGAGGTGAAGGGTATTGAAGAGGGCATCTTTTGGGATGAGCACTGGGTGTTGTATGGAAACCAATCTGACAATAAATTTCATATATACAAAAAAAAGAAAAGAAAGAAGGCTTAGACTGTAATGACAAAAATCACAACAGGAAGAAATCATCCCCCACCCCCACGCTTGTCCCTTTTCTTAAGCCTGTCAGTGCTCCTACTTCCTTCTTTTAAGACTGGCACCCCAAAGCTGAGCTCTTTTGCCTTTTTAATTTATTACGCTACCTCCATTTTCTGTTGTGTGATGAATGTGAGGAATTTGGAAGTCGTTTGCAAAGATGAAGGCAGGGAGGAGGAAAAAGCAATTACCTCACGCCAATTATACCAGGAAATAGTGGAGGTCCCCTTCCCGCAGCCTTTCTGTCCATTTTTCTTCATTACTATCATGGTGGCCGCTCTCCTCATTACCCGACACATTTCTCTTCATTACCAGCTGCGGTGATGGGGGTGATGACGAGTGCTATTTACAGCTGGAATTCTGTGAAGGGCCCTGCAGATGAATAATAATGATTCAAACAGATATGTGGAGGCCAAAAAAAGACAAATGATTACAGGGAAGCTATTGTGTCCCTGAAAGGCAGGGAGGTAACTTCTTTGGAAGGGAGAGGGGGCTCATGGTCCTCAGTCAGGGACCGTCCTGCAGTGTTGAGCTGGCACGGCTTATCTAAGGTACTCAGTTTGAAAAACAATGATTCACTGAAACCATCAAACACATGCATAGGCCCACCGGACCCCTAGCTTCATCTGCCAGGGAGAAAGCAGGGCCTTCCTTGGTTCCATGCTAAAAAAATGTCTCACCACAAACCCTTCCCTCACAGCCCTCCACCCTTGTATCCAGCTATCTCCCTATCTGGGGCAACCTTGTTAGGTCAATATTCATAAGGCACATTAACTCTCATTTATCTGTCTGTGTATCCACATATATGTGTATGGTTGTACCTATCTACCTACCTGGATTAGTCAGGGTTCCACAAAGAAACAGCACTGGCAAAAAATGTGGAGAGAGAGAGAGTTTTTAAGGAATTGACTCATGTGATTGTACAGGCTTAGACAGTCCAAAATCTGAAGGGGTAAATCAGCAAGCTGAAGACTCGGGGAAGAGTCGCAGTCCTAGTTCAAAGGAAGTTTGCTGAGAGAATTCCTTCTCATTCAGGGAAAGTTAGCCTTTGGTCTATTAAAACTTTGAACTGATTGGACGAGGCCCACCCACATTGTGAAGGGTAAGCTGCTTTACTCAAAATCCACTGATGTGAGTGTCAATCTCATCCAAAAAACACTTTCCCAGAAACATCCAGAATAATGTTTGGCCAAATATCTGGACACTGTGGCCCAGCCAAGTTGACAAATAAAACGAACCGTTTATCTCTCTATCTATCTATCTATCTACTTATCTATCTAGACCAACAAGTTACAAAAAATCTGTGACCCACAAATAAGGGTGCTAAGTTGAGTTTTTACCTAACTAATGATGAGTCTTTGACTTGGGCTATTAAGATTCTTTCTGGAGTGTGGGAGATCCAGCAGCTCTAGCCAGGAGCAGAGTGCTACCTTCCATCTTCCCTCCTTGAAGACACTTGAATCGAGGGGAGTAATTACTCCAGGGGCAGAAGGGGCCCCATGAGTTTGGAGGAGGGGCAGGGTGTAAATACGACCGGGAACTGTGGTGAATTCTTTATTAAAGAACACCTTTCAACTTAATTATCTAACTGCCGCTCTTGCTTTGACTTTCCCACTAGCAATGGCTCTCACAGCTGTCCCATGACAACCTTGCCCAGCTTGAAAAGGTGTTGAAACGGGCCGCAGAACTTCCAAGCCAGGCAAGTCGGAGCAAGTCGACTTCCCAGAGACGGGCTCATGAGCAGGCCCCTGGAACCCCTGCTAGGCTGGAGCATTTGGGGAGAAGGCCCTGGAAAAGATTTCCACTCGAAGGGCACTGCCATTTGCCAAACTCTGCCGGTGTGTGCAGCCTGTTAAGACTGATAGAGGCGGTGTTTCTAGCACAGCAGGCTTTCGGGATGAGACAGAGGGATGAAAGGGTACAATATGAAAACAGCAGGTGAGAATAGATGTATCACACAGGGAAAAGATGTTAGAGGAATACTGAGGTATATTAATTCTCCCCAGGCCCCCTCAATTTCAGTAGCGTCAGTGAAAGCAAAAATATGCTCTCGAATTAGGCCCAGGCTCCTAACAAGTGCCATAGCACCATCTGCTTAGTAGCAAAAGGCATAGGAGGTGGGAAAGACAGACCCGCATGCCAATCGATGATATTTTCTTCAGTAACCTTGATTGCCTCGGGGGCCCTCCCAAGCCGTCATGTGTGGACAAGCTCAGGGAATTTGATATCTTCTACGTGATGCTTCTCCAGACTTAGGCTACTCCTGTGGGCAACATGGCATTTGCCCAGTGGCTTTGGGATAATTTTCACTTTTCTGAGGGCTTGAAGCAAGCAAGTGGCAACTCTTTGGCACCTGGAAAATCCTTCCTAAAGACCTGGGTCTACAGAGTCTGTGGGCAGGTTGTCAGACCCTGCCCAGGACAAATCGTTCACCATTGAGCAAGGGTGTGATCTTGTACCTTCATACCTATCTCCTTCTAACTTCAGTGAAACAGGGACAAACAAAAGGTAAATACCCCGTGGGTGTGTGAATCAACTATATCCCTGAGAGATAGGGCTCAGGGATTTCCTTAAATAGCCAGCTTTGGTATTTTGACTTCGGTCTTGTGATTTATTTTCCATAGTGCTTGAGCCACTTACCATTTTCCTAAACCAACTTCCAGAGCCCCTGAGGAGGGAGCATGCTATGACGGTCTCCCCGATCCGGACGCGAATAGCTTGAGTCCGTCGTGACTTTGTTCTCTCCTGGCACCAGACATCCGTTTGGAAAACTTGGACGAAGCAAATTTCATCATGCTTCTCCTCGCTGTCCCCGGGTCACCTTCTCCAGTGTCATGGATTCAGCCGCCACCGACGGAATGATTACCTCCATCCCAATCCCTATCAATCTTTAGAGTCCCAGACTTTCTTTGAAGGTTCAACCTGGACTTACCAACCTGAATGTGAGATGGGCGCCTCAGACAACCTGCTCAAAACTGAACCCACCCCCCCCCAAACGTGTTCTCTTTTTATTTCCTAGTTCCGTTACTGGCACCCCACTGCACCAGTCACAGGAACTAGTCACCTTTTACTTCTCCACTTCTACCCATCCTCACACACATCCGACTTATCACCAAATTACGTGAACTTAACATTTCGAAGAGTTTTTTTTTTGTTAGTGTATCTGGTTGGGTTTTGTTTTTTTTTTTTTTTCCATTCTTATGACCATTACCATAATCCAAGCTCTTAGAAGTCCTCCTGCTTTACTTGTAACTAGTCTCTTCTGCCCCAACTCGTTTAAGACTGTATACAATAGTTTAAATAATTGATCTAAAATGCTTTAAATCTTTGAACGCGCCCCCCCCCCCTTCATTTACCAAACCAAGCACTAAACTACTTATCCAGGCCCTCTTTGACTTCCCTCTCCGGTATTATCTCCCAATAACTCTCCCTGTCCCTTTCCACTCTTGTAATACCTTTTTAATTCCCCACATGGGCCATGCAAGCTTCCCTCTCTGTGCTTCTGCGGGAGTTATTCCTTCAATCTGGAACACTCATTCCACCCTTCTTCACAGGCTAATTATGCCTGACTCATCTTTAATACTCAGCTAAAGCATTAGCTTTTCCAGGAAACCTCTTGTGAACCCTCCAAATGGAACAAGGACCGTTCCTGTCTGTTATTCCCCATAACACTCTGTAGATATATCTGTTACCCTTCATGGCCATTTCTCTCGCTACATTTTTAAGACCTTTTCTAAAAATCTTTACTCTCAAAGTTCCTAGAATAGAATGGCAGTGGGCATGGGACTATTTTATTTTGCACTTAATTCCTATGTCTTTGTGTTTTTAGACCATTAAATATTATTAATTCTACTACAGATTCATTCAGTTCACAAAACCATCATAATATCAGAGTTTATCGTACATGGAACATCCCTGTCTAAAGATCTCCAAGGGTCTTCAATATCTCCACTCTTGAACGCCACATATCTCCATAACCCACAACATCTCACTAATACCACTGACCTCCTTGAAAAGTGACTTTTGGATCAAGCGTCTCTCTGTGATCTATGTTTCCAATATGGCTGACATTTCTAATTGACTGACATGACTTATTGTCTTGGCTGCAGTTTCGGGGTTCCACAAATCATCATCAGAACATGAAACAAGAAAAGCAACCTAGCAAAATAACATCTTAGATTATGTTAGGGACCCCATATAGGCGTTGCTGGGACATAGGAAGTCTCCAGAGAATATCTAAGATTCAGAAAGGGACCCTCTGCCAGCTTGCTTAATTGGAAATGAGTATCTGGCATTCCATTACCTCAGCTGAGTCTTTTAGCCCATCTGCTGAGTGCATCACACTATAGATGTAATTGAGGTTTAGCCCCATCTACCAGAGGGTTAGAATACAGTACTCAAGGGGCTCCTGGGTGGATCAGTTGGTTAAGCCTCTGACTTCAGCTCAGGTCAGGATGTCACAGTTTGTGAGTTCGAGCCCCTCATCGGGCTGCGTGCTGACAGTGCTGAGCTTACTTGGGATTCTCTCTCTCTCTCTCTCTGTCTCTCTCTCTGCTCCACCCCCACGTGTGTGAGCCCATGCATGTTCTATCTCTCAAAATAAATAAACTTAAAAAAAAACAAAGAATACAGCAGTCAAGGCAAGGAATTTAAAGCTGTAAATTCCCAATACATAGAGGTCATGCTGTGTTTTTGCTTTACAATTCTTCTCATCTCCCTGGAATACATTCAGGACCCAGCTCCTTATGACACAATATCCCTGAGAGACATTATGGCATGGAAGATAGAAGTGTATGTCCCAGCACAAGACTGGATTGACATCCTAACCCAGATACTTGCTAAGTATGTAAGTGCCCACGTCTCAGTTACCTCATCTATAAAATGGGAGTAATAAAATAAGAATAGTACCTACTTCATGAAGTGTTGGGACAATAAAAGAAACAGCATGACAAGAACCTAGAAGATTGCCTGGCACATACTAACCATTCAATAAAAGTTAACTGCTATTAGATGACAAATGATCTGTCTGTTTCCCCATCTGCATTTTTCACTGCACTCCAGCCATACTGAATTTGAAATCCCCCTACTGCTATTCGCACATTGCTTTCCACGTGCTGCCAGGAATGTTTGCACCTCCTTCATCTGGTTACATCCTATCTCTGTTAATGGTCCTGTTCTCGTACTTTCACGGATCCCTGTGCTTCCTGCTCCCATGTCTGCCCTGACGCTCCTTCACATGGCCATCTCCCACACTGCACTCTGAGGCCCTCTGTGGGAAGGAGTGTTTTCTTTTCCTCTCATCTCTCAATTTAAGCACCGTAACTGCCATTTAAAAGGTGCTCAAACATGTCTATGAAATGAGCTGGAGACTAAAAATGTCGCCAAACACACACACGAGGTGAAAGTAAACATCTCATTCAAAAGAATGAGAAGACAGGCGGCAAACTGGATGAAAATATTTGCTGATGACACATCTGATAAAAAGCCATTATGCAGAATACACAAAGAATTCTTAGAGCTCAACAGTAAGAAAATAAACAACCTGGTTAAACGATGGGTGAAGCGCCTGAGTGGACACCTCACCACAGAAAATGTACAGATGGGAAAGTAAGCGTATGAAAAGATGGTCCACATCATACGTCACCGGGGAAATGAAAATTAAAACACCGAGAGGTACCACCGCACATCTACTAGAATGGCCAGAATCCAGACCCCTGACAACACCAAATGCTGGCAAGGATATGGAAAAACAGGAACTCTCATTCGTTGCTGGTTTGGTCCTTCGTGTGATGGCGGGTACGAAACATGCCTGAGCAGAGTGGATGGGCTCCAGAGAAGTGCTTTTCAAACTGCGGTGGGTAGAAGAACAATCCGGAGGTCTTAATAGAATGCAGACTCTGATTCCATCAGTCTGAGACTCCACATTTCTCACGTGCAACCAGGAGATAACAGTGCTGTTGGTCTCGGGCCATACGCTGACTGGAAAGCTCTAGAGTCAGGCTGTCCGGGCTCAAATCCCAGTCCTGCCACGGGCAAGCTTTTTAACCTCTCCGGGACTCCATTTTTTCCACTTGGAATTTGAGGATCATAACAGCACTGCCCTTCTAGGGTTTTGTGAGGATTAAGTTAGGGAATATATGTACCAGGCACTTGGAGTGGTGCCCTGAATCTGATATTCAGTGTTTGCCGTTATTACTACCTTGGAATGTAATTCACCCAGACTTGAGCTCAGGTAGCTGCTGCATGCTTTCTGAGCAGATGCTCACCTATCTTGAGCTCTCATTCTCTCTTAGACTGAATCTCTGTTTTCCTTATTTTCCAATTTACTGCTTTTTGATAGTACAGATGAAAGCATGTAGGAAGGGGGAAACGTCAACTTGTTTTTGTCGCACATTAATCGTATACCGTCTACCCCATGTAGTCAGCTTATCCTTTTCATGGCTTTCTTCTTGTTCCAAGTATGCTTTGAAATATTCTATTTAATGTTCTTGGCGTTTTAGTAAACTTCAATTCATTCTGATGCTATTCAATGTCAGAAGTCTGTTTAAAAACAATAAGAGAGGGGCGCCTGGGTGGCTCAGTCGGTTAAATGTCCAACTTCGGCTCAGGTCATGATCTCCCGGTTTGTGGTCATGGGTTCAAGCCCCGCGTCGGGCTCTGTGCTGACAGCTCAGAGCCTGGAGCCTGCTTCGGATTCTGTGTCTCCCTCTCTCTCTGTCCCTCCTCCACTCACTCTCTCAGTCTCTCTCTCAAAATAAATAATTTTTTTAAAAAATAAATAAATAAACAATAACAATCATTTTACGTTACATTTTACATTACATTAGCTATTACAAGTAACTAAGTGATTCATTTGAACTATTTTGTGTGGACTATATGAATAAGAGCTTCTCACGCTCAGACTCTTGCTTCCCAGGTGAGGAGGCCAGATAATAATAGGTAAGCTTTCAATTATGACTGACATGGGACAGATAGGACAGATTGTGTAGTTCATTATCAATTCTCTAAGAACTCACTGCACCCTTGTTGAAAGACAATTTAGAAAATTGGGATGGTAATGAATGGGATCGTTGCTGGGTGCAAATTATATCAGTTTTCACCAAGTTGCTGCCAAATCCAACTTTATTTGGATAAAAAGCAACTTGGAGTTGTACTGTCACTCACATGCCTGATAAATCACGGCTATGCTAAGTATTGTAAAAATTAAAGTGGTAAGACTGGAATTCTCACAAAGAAGCAATCAGTAGATTAAGTGACGAATTGGAAGTCCTCCACACCTAAGGCAGCGGCTGAGAGCAGGCAGCTCCCAAGGCGAACTAGGATGTGCGGACCCCAAGGAATAAGGACAACTTACATTTGGATTCAGTTGAAGAGATTATAAAAATCTTCCCATGTATGTTGTTTTATTTGATCTTCCCAGTGGGACCTCAAGGAATTCTACAGAATCACTTATCTCTTTCTACCACTTATGAAATAGTAGTCAATAGTTTGGGCTCTTAAATCCAATTGCCTGATTGTGTTAGTTCGGGTCCTCTGAAAAGCAGATGCCCAAATGGGATCAAACACACAAGAATTTTTGGGTGTCTGGGTGGCTCAGTCAGTTGAGCATCCGACTTCAGCTCAGGTCATGATCTCATGGTTTGTGAGTTCGAGCCCTGCATGGGGCTCTGTGCTGACAGCTCAGAACCTGGAGCTTGCTTTGGATTCTGTGTCTCCCTCTCTCTTTGCACCTCTCCTGCTCATGGTCTGTGTCTCTCTGTCTCTCACAAAATAAAATAAAACTTTAGAAATATTTTTTAAAACAGCATGCAAGAATTTTCTTAAGGGAAATGCCTGTGCTGGAGACCATGGAGGAGGGAGCTGGGTGAGGCCAGGTGAACCAACATCAGTGATGCAAGTCTGACCCTAAGCGAAGGAGAGAAGGAGGATGGGTTAGATGGAAGCATCCTAGACTTTTCTGAAGTCTAACAGAGACTTGGCAACGATCTTGAGGCAAAGTGAGCTGTCCGAGGACCCCGTATTGTTCAGAAATGGACCTGTCGTGGCATCCTTGAAATGGTTTCAGGGAGCTGCAGCTGGGCGCCTTGATCAACAATGTACCCTGTGGTTGGAGATCATAGGTGCCCCGTGTTCAAATCCTAGCTCCACAATGGATTAACTGTTATTTCAGCATATTACTCTGCCTCTTTCTAAGCCTTATCTTTCTCATTTATAAAATGGTAATCATAGTGGTACCTCCTCTATTGTGTGCATTAAATGAAATTAGTATGTTGTTATTTTACTCTGAGGCTCTTGGGCCCTCAAAGCACCAACTGCTTCCATAAAAGAGGGGATCCAGGCCCATCCCACCGGTTGGCCTGTGATAGAGGTGAAGTCAGGGCCAAAATTCACAGACATCCTGGGCTAATAAGTAATGCTTTCTAATCTCATTCATCAGGAAACATTCAAAATATTTTACCTTTTGATTTTTGCATATGCTTCTCTTTTAAAAAATGGAAGAAATAAACATGTAAAGAAGAAGGAAACAGTAGTCTAGGAACAAAATGAACACAACCTCAGGAACATGTAGGACTACCACCGGAAGAGCTAATACAATGTCTTTGGAGTCCTAGGAGGAGAGGAGAAAGAGTATAGAGCTAGAAAAAGTACTCAAATACTGTGATGACTGAAGACTTCCAAAAATTTGGCAAAAGATATAACCTACAGATTCAAGAAGGTGAGCTGACTCCAAAAAAGGATTAACCCAAAGAAGCAAAGAAATCTACATAACAACAATCATAGTCAATTACTAAATATTAAAGACCCAAAACAACAACAACTAAAAATACCTTGAAAGCAGTGAGAGAGAAACAACATCTCACCTATAGGAGAAAAATAACTTGAATGGCAGTGGATTTCTCACCAGAAATAATGACAGAAGGAAGTAATACATTTTTTTCAAGTGTTGCAGGAAAAAAAAAAAATATGTTAGTGCAGCCTCCTATATCTAGTGAAAATATCTTTAGAAATGAGAGGGAAATCAAGAAATTTTGAGATGAAGAAAAACTATGAGAATGTGTCACCAGCAGAACTTCTCTAGAAGAATAGACAGAGGAAGTTCTCTAAACAGAAAGGAAATGATAAAAATTGGACCTTGGAATGTTAGGAAGGAAGAAAGACCATGATAAGCACAAATAAGATTGAATACAATTGACTCTGTTTCTCTTGAATTTTCTAAATTATATTTGATGGTTGGAGTCAAAATCATTACACTCTCTTATGTGGTTCTAAGTGTATATTGAGGAAATATGTAAGCAAATTAAATTTTAACCAGGTAATAAGGGCTTACAGATCAGAAAGGAAGAAATAAAACTTTCCCTGTTTCCAAATGACATGATTTTCTATGTAGAAAGTCCCATGAAATGAAAACCAAACCAAAACGAAACAAAATCTCCTCGAACTAATAAGTGAGTTTATAAAGGTTGCAGAATGCAAAAAGCATACCAAAAGGTCAACTGCATTTCTATGTACTAGCAATAAATATGAAAATATAAAAGGCACTACCACTTTACAATCAATAAAAAAAATTATGTGTTAACAGAATATGTGTAGGACTTTTGTGCTAAAAACTACAAAATACTGATGAAAGAAACCAAAGGAAGCCAACTTAAATGGAACGACATACTATATTCACGTACTGAAAGAGTCGACAGAGTAAAGGTATCATTTCTTTCCAAATCGATATACAGGTTTCACTCAATTCCTATCAAAATCCCAGCAAGAGTTTTGTAGATATAAACAAAACTATTTCTGAAAGTTATATGGAAAGGCAAAGAAACGAAGACAGACAAACCAATTTTGAAAAAGGATAATAAAATGGGAGGAATCATCTATCTGATTTCAAGACATCGTAAAGCTTCAATAATCACAAATGCATGGTATTGGCCGAGGGAAAGACACACATCAGTGGAATAGAATAGAAAACAAAGAAACTGACCTGCACAACTATGCCCAACTGATTTTTGAGTAAAGTGCAGCAACAGTTTACTGCAGGAAAGATACCATTTTCAACAAATGGTGCTAGGGCTGTTGGGTATCCGTTGGCAAAAAATTGAAACTCAACCAAGTCTTACATACCTTATACAAAAATTAACTCAAAGTGGATCATAACCTTAAATATAAAACATAAAACTTAAAAACTTTTAGAAAAACCTCATGCCCACCATGATGATATACGGAGGTAAGCCTTTGGAAGATGCTTAGGTCATGAGGACCATGAAGTCCTCATGAATAGGATTAGTGCCCTTGTAAAAGAGATCCCAGAGAGCACTCTCGACTTTTCCACCATGTGAGGACACATCAAGAGAATTGTCATCTATGAACCAGGAAGCAACCCTCACCATGCCTAGAGTCTGTTGGTACCTTGATCTTGGACTTCCCAGCCCCCAAGACTGTGAGAAATAAGTATCTGTTATTCAAGCCACCCAGTCTATGGTACGCTATTACAAATTCTATTATAGCAGCCCAGATGGACTAAGACAAATGGATGGATGATGGATGGATGGATGGATAGATAGATGGATGGATGGATGGAAGTGTGGAATCAGTGAAGTGTGGAACATGTAAAACATGTTAAGGCATAAGACATTTACAAGCATGACCTAAGTCTTACACCTTATGCAAAAATCAACCCAAAATGGATTGTAGACTTAAATATAAAAAATAAAACTTAAAAACTTTTAGAAAAACACATAGAAGAATCTTAAGAATCTAGAGCTAGGCAAAGAGTTCTTAGATTTGACATCAATGGCAAGATTCATAAAGGAAAACAAATTGATAAGTTAAACTTAATTAGACTTAATCAAAGTTATACCTTTTGCTTTGTGAAAAATCCTGCTAAGAGGTTGAAGGAACAAACTATTTTAAGTGAATTTGGGTCACAAGACCCATCTAAAGTCCCTGGGCCAGAGCAGAATGATGCAGGAAATTCAAAGAAAAACAGAAAATGAGTCACACCTTGTAAATTGTAAACAAGAACTCCTTGCGTACTGGGCATCTTTGGAAACGGTGAATAATTTTCTGTGGTAAGTACGAGATAGAGACATTTTGTTTAGAACTTTTCCTGTTACCTGCTGCATGTTCTGATCATTTGCAAGGCTGTGTCTCTTTGCTCTCTCAGAGTTCTGGCTGACCACACCTAGGAAATCAGCTATGCACGTTCAGTGTGGCAGGAAAAACACTGGCAAGTTTTCTGACAAAGAAAGCCACCGATAGAGCAACACATGTTACTTGCATGACCATTTGCCTGCCTTTGACCCTTGACAGGACTTGACCTCCAGCTTCTGAGCATTCTGTTTTCTAGCTTTGGATCAGAGGTCACCATACTTGACCTCTGGCTTCAGCGCGATCTCTGACTCCCAATTCCCACCTTGGCTTTGGTTGTTCTGCACAATCTGTAGTCCCCTAGGGTCCAGAAAAGCCCTTCCGCTAGTTCCCACCAGCTGTTGTCTCCTTTGTTCCCTCGGTCCAGGTTCTGACCAACTGAAATCTGCAGCCACTAACAATGGTGTGGCCCCTCCAAGTTGCCTTGTGTACTGACTTTGATTGAATGCGAATAATTATTACTATGAATGTCCATTTACTGAAATGCTAAACGCTCTAATATAGTCACCATCTCATTTAGCATTCAGGAATCCCAAGAAGAGGATACCAGTTATCCCTATCTTTGGAGATCAGGAAACTGAGGCTCAGCACAATTGAAGGTAACTGGTCCAAGGTCACAATGCCAGAAAGCGTCAGATTTAAGATGTGTTATTTTTACTCCAAATCAATTTCTCATGCTCTCTATTTATTAAGTATTTCCCCGTCGAACATCCCAGTGTTGGTCTGGGTACTGAATACACACATTTGAATATACATGTGGAAAAGCTACGTTTTAGTTTTAAAATATGTTATATTTTTCAACGTTCCACGAAGGTTTGACCAGCTTTAGTAGGTGCAAGATGGCAGTCCCTCACCTCAACTCTCTGAGAATCGGCTTAGGACATTCATGGGAAAACATGTCACTCATACTTGCATAATCCAGAAATACCAGGGAGTTAATGCCCTTGAGTTCACCCTCGACCAGCGTGGGGTAGGAGCCAAGGAACCACTCCCCCCCCAACATCACCCAGCAGACAGTTCCCAAAGTCTTGGCTGACTCTCCTCGAAAGATCCTATAGAAATGAACACCAGTTAACCATAACAATGGTCCACTGGAAAAGCCATCCTTGTATCTGGTTCCTTTCTTTCTTGTTTCATTTCCCTTGTCCCTCACTCCTGTTTTTTTGGGATCCATTTCTGGAGTAACGATCCACACGCAAAATGGACTCAGTCTTTGCTTCTGGAGAAACCCAGACTGATTCTACCTATCAGTGAGTCTGAATTAGTGAATTTACTGACTTTGTCATAGTTTTTACCTCTTATATGTCTGTGTCATTGTGCATAAGCATTAATCAAATTTATTTGGTTTCTTGATCAGCTGATTTGGCTTCAGCAATGGTTTTATAACCCTGTGAACAGACAGCCTTCGGGAATGTATTACCAACATATCTGGGTGAACTCATTTGTTTTGTGCTCATAAGGGAATTTTAATCAGTAATATTAAATATTACTGCTAAGTAATATGAGTTGGGTCAGAAGTCTCCTGACCGACTGTTAATGGTTCTTATGTAAATGGTAACTATAATCTTTCTTTGGTGATAAAAATCTATAGTAACAAATCCATAGCTGTTTTTCCACATTCTTGAACTTCTCTTCTGCCCCCGTAAACACCATCCCTGACAAGACGTGTAATGTCCACACCTGAATGGTTTAAACCAAATACTTTCTGTAAGAACATACTGGCCATCTTAGCTCATTTGACCGCTGGGTCTACAATGTTCAAGGTGAAGAGGTAGGTAAGTAGGGATGCACACTTTGGAAGTTTCCTGATCTCTATTTACCCTCTGCCCCTTCACACCCACATGATGGCACACCCGGGTGCAGGGCAAGCCTAGATGCAAACAGGACAATGGGACAATAAAATCATTTCTATAGAACACCATAGAATCTATAGATTCTTTAGAATTTCCATGGATAGAAAAGTAAAACAGGATGAGTAAAGTCGACGGAGGGAACAAAACTGAAAGTCTAACGCCTTTCTTTTATTTCATACGTCCTTAAGAGGCCCAGAGATAAATTGCTTTTCATGAAAACTCCTTAGCAAGTAAATTTGTGTAAAAGCAGATAAGCTTAGAGATTCTCACATCTTTCAGAGAAAAATATTCCAGGTAATTATAATCTAGGGATCTGGGGAATTGGGGGTTGTGGTTTATTCTGAATGTCAAGCAATAAAAATATAGGAATAGAGATCGTATATAGATTATACACCACGGTTGTTTTTCTTTTTCAGTTCTCCTCCACATTAAAAAGCCGTCATCTGTGCTGTATAAATTAACTGTTACAGTCAGCACAGCGCTCCATTATTTGACCGAACAGCAAAATTAGTCACATCAGAATAGCATTTGAAAGAAAGGATGGCATTAGCTGATTTACTGTCTTTTGTGTCTGATACAAAACCTAGCATGAGTGTTCGTGTGGGAGTGAAGACGGTGAACACGAAGCATCAAGAACGACTTTCTGAATTATCTGATGCAAAACTTAAATTATGAAAACGGAAACACACACACACACATATGCCTGTGTGCATGTACACATATATACAAGAATAGCAAGATGACGCCATAATCACTAAATCTATTTTTTTAATGTTTATTTATTTTTGAGAGAGAGAGAGAGAGAGAGAGAGAATGAGCAGGGGAGGGGCAGAGAGAGAGGGAGACACAGAATCCGAAGCAGGCTCCAGGCTCTGAGCTGTCGGCACAGAGCCCGACGGCGGGCTCGAACTCACGGACCGCGAGATCGTGACCTGAGCCGAAGCCGGACACCCAATTGACTGAGCCACCCGGGAGCCCCACTAAATCTGTTTTTTTAATCTTGACCAAAAACGTTTGTTAAATATCGTCAGCCTCTGTGTGACATTTTTCAGGACGATGCAGATTTCTCCTTTTCATATTTTCTTCCAACCTCTGCTATAGTGCTTATCTCATTTATCTCATTTTATCATAGCTTGTTGCATATCATCTATCTTCCTAACCAGAATAAGGGCACAGAAGGCAGAGGCCTATCCAGTGAGCCCCAGCATGCACGTAGCACACGATATACAACAAACACGTGCTCTGGTGGATGAATAGTGAATAGTTAAAAAATTATTTGGTAGTTGGATCTAGACTAATGATATCCAAGCTTTCTTTTTGGTCTGAGGACACGCCTTGGGTCATCACTGGAAAGGTAGAAATTCTGTGTATACTATGGTTCTCCTGGTATGTCATGTATAAGCTATCAACTTAACACAGAAACCAAACCATACAAAATGTTATAAAATACACAACATGCCATAAAAGCCAAACGCATGGGCCACCCCTGGGCCCTGTCTGGAGTGTGTACTGTTTGCCAGATGCCTTTATGCCCTTCATCCCATTTTGCCCTCATAGCCCTTGGAGGCAGTAATGCCCTCCATTTCCAGATCAGGAAATGGCGGTTCAGAAATCTCAAGTAATTTGCTTCGAGAGACAAAGCCAGGCACAGAATCCAGGCTTTCAGAATCAAAGTCTGGGGCTTATTTTGTTAGAGTTCAGTTGCTTTCTTCCTTTAAGAGTATTTGTTTAGACAAATATTCCAAGGGGAAAAATATCCAAACTAACTGCTTGGCATTGCATCAATTCAACACGAAACAACCTGGTGATGAGCTGAATTATTCACTCTTCACTTGATTATTTTGTCATCTTGTACACACAAGCATGCTCTGGTTAAGAATGAAAAATGCCTTTCATAAGACCATCGTTAGCTCTGCCCCTGGCATGTTCTGTTCAGTACAGTGTTGTTGTTATTTTTCTTTTAAATCTTCAGGCTTCTTGTTCCAAATGCAAAAATGACCTAAGCTCCTTTGTGTTTTCATCCTGTAATTTATTCCTGGAATTATTCCTCATGTTTTATTTAAAATTTTTGGTATTTGCTTTTAAAATGCACTTGTGATACATGTAGAAGTTTTAATATGGGAGATCAATATTTTCCCCCTGAAAAACATACTTTTAATTTTACATACATCAACGGACTACTATGATTTGCTGTACAGAAATTCACCTGCAAGGCGACTTTAAAACAAACAAACAAACAAACAAACAAAAAAACCATGCTATTCTACAAAATGCAGCACCTGTTCAGACCGAGAAAAGGAACAAAGATAGAAAAATTCATTTTGTAGCACCATGAATTCTGTGATTGGTTGTCTCTTTCCTCAGAGCCATTTTCCCCCATCACTACATTTCTCAGACTCCAAATGGAGAATTATAATTCTGGAAGGTGATGGAATGAGCTGAGCTCCACAGATGCTGAGGCAGCCAGTTTACTATTAGATTTCAAAGGCAACAACCCCAAACCGATGCCTGAGGAGATTTGTTTTTATTTGGATAACAGAGGACTCAAGATGAATAAAATGATAGCTTTACAAGTGCTATTCAGAACTACTATGTAAATAAGGAGCTTACACAGCCAGACATAGGGATAAACAAAGGAATACGTCAACTGACATTCAAATCTCATTACTGCATTAATGTAATCTTCCTGGGTATGGGGCGAAATAATTTATATAAATGTGTATAGAGGAACAGAAAAATAAATTAACCAAGTATAAATTCTCAACAATTTATCACCCAGCAATATAACCCTCTACAATAAATGCTAACAATACCTGATTCTTCTTGCAACGTTTCACCCGTTTCCTTTATTTGAGCAACTAGAGATCTCTAATGACCTCCTCATCGCATCAGACCGAAGTGGGACTGACCTCATTCAGCACAACCAATTGTTCATAATTGGGTTTTGTGAACTGTGCTGAGTATTAGGTGTTTTCTATTGAAAGTGTCTTCTACGTGATTCCTCACGAGTCCCATCCATTTCAGCTTTTCATTTCTTCCAGTAAATGTGGTCATGCTCAGAGCTTCAGAATCTTTACAATGTGAGAAAGGATGGAGTGTTACCATTATCATATATAAGAGCATGTCTGAGTTGTGGGAGGGGAGCGGTCTGCTCTGAGATGCAGGGGTTAAAATGGCCTCCCTGGCTAAGGATTAGTGTTTGTGCATTTAAATTACATTGAAGAGTTCAGTTATTATTTAAAGCCATTGGTTCCACGTTTGAATCAGTCCCCACGCTGATTCCACTCTGACCAAATTCTTACCCATCCACTGTGAAATAAGGAAAAATAACATTGAGGTTGGGAGGTTTTAATAAATTCTGAAATTCTACTCTTTACTATCATTCGTATGCAATGACGTAGTAGATAGTTATTTGTTGGTTTTGAATTCTCTGCTTAGATGAACCCAGTGTTGACAATTCTATGTCAGCTCCACAATTATTTAGACTTTGTTGATCTATGAAATCCAAAATTTACCACCAAAATTTTATTCCAAAATGTGCTGAGAAAACTAGTTATTCTTTGGATAAAAAGACAAAAGTCACTTAACAAAGTTTCACAGATAAACCCCAGATTGAGTAAATATGTAACTACAAAAGGCAGAACAATAAAAACCCTTGGAGGGGCACCTGGGTGGCTCAGTCGGCTGAGCACCCTACTCTTGATTTTAGCTCAGGTCATGATCTCACGGTTTGTGAGTTCGAGCCCCCACTGTCAGCGCAGAGCCTGCTTGGGATTCTCTCTTTCCCTGTCTCTCTGCCCTTCCCCCATGTGCAGTCTCTCTCACTCTCTCTCAAAATAAATAAATAAACTGTAAAAAAAAAATTGGAAAAAAATAAACAGGAAGATACAATCATCAGGCTAGGGAAAACTTCTAAGCAAAACAGGAAACCCAGGAGCCATAATGGGGCAAAGTAATGAAAGAGCAGACGTGCTCTTAAGGGTCCTGCTTCCCAGAATATCCAAATCCTTCCAGTTTTTGCAGAAATTTCAGTTATCATGATACAAAAATGCCCAAGAATAACACCTTTACTTCTTCCGTGGCTAATACTAGTATCTCTTTCCACCCATTGTGTCAATGAATTAGTGATTGTCTAACGATGCCAACAATGAATAAATCAGTTAAATTCAATATAAGTTGATTACTAAGTGAAGTTACAAAACTGAGACATGCTTTAGGATTTTGTGAAGTTGATTACAGTGATGTTGGAGAATTGTCTGAATCATGAGCCAAGTCAGTGACAAATGAGGACCCAAAATATTTGGATGAGTTAATAACTACCATAGCGATCCTTAGGCAAAAGAATAAAGTCTTCTAATAGTTTTGCAAAATAAAATCATTATTCACTATATTTTGAAGATAAAGACTGAATCAACTTAAAAATATTTACTAGGACCTTTTGGTCCATTTTTAAAGTCGAGTTACAAGTAAGTGGACTCCTTGTATCAACTCTCCTTAGACACCAGCTATTCATAAATACGCATATTATATCTGCATATATACATTCAAGAGACAAGATTATGAAGACAGATTAGGAATTCAGAAGAATAAATATAAATGGTGTGGAAAGGTATGTAGAGATACTTAACCTCACCAGTAGTTAAGGAAAAGTAAATTAAAGCAGCAAGCTAAGAGTTTCACCCATCATATTGGCAAAAGTGTGTATTTACATATATATATGTTTTGGCAAGAGTCTGAGGAAATGGGGACTCTCATTGGAGCGTAAAAATTAGTTTCCTTTTTGCTAACTAATCTGTAATCTATATTAAAATCTAAAACAAGCATACTCCTTGACCTGATAATCCCGTATGTAGGGTCTATGTTGTATAATACTACCAAGGATACATAAAAGCATATGTGCAGCATGCTTATTATAGTATTAATTATAGTAGTAAATTAAAAAAAAAGATTATTAGAAAGCCTTAGTAAATGTGGTGCCTTCACACAATGGAATATCAAGTAGTCATAAAAAATGTGATCTGAAAAATAACGCCTAAAATATACTATTATGTGAAAAAAGTCAGGGACAAACAAATTTGTTCAATATTATTCCGCTGCTGTGAATATATATGTTTGGCATGCCCCACCTTTTTGCCACACATAACACAGAGCAGCTTGCTGAAGATCAGGTTTGATATTCACCACATTCTTAACAGTGATTATCTTGGGGTGGTAAGACTGGTAGAGAAGGAGGTGATTCTCACTTGTTGCTTTGGATTAAAAATTTTTTTCCTTAATGTTTTATTTATTTTTGAGAGAGAGAGAGAGAGACAGAGCGCAAGTGGCGGAGGGGCAGAGAGAGAGGGAGACGCAGAATCCGAAGCAGGCTCCAGGCTCTGAGCTGTCAGCACAGAGCCCGATGCAGAACTTGAACCCATGAACCATGAGATCGTGACTTGAGCTGAAGTCAGACGCTTAACTTACTGAGCCACCCAGGTGCCCCTGTATCTTTTTTTTTTAAATGGTAGAACAATGGGTGAGATATTTTTGTGTTTTTTCAGTATTAAAACAAAACAAAACAGAACAGAACACAACAACACTGGTGACTGTAATAGGCCTAGAATCTTATTTGAGCCTGCAGATGAGATCCAGGGCAAGCACCATGGCTGAGAATGCACCTGTAGCCAAGATCTACACGCACCCTGAACACCTGCTCTCTCTCAAAGTCTAGTTCATGCCCCTTCCTCTGGGGCTCAGGGATCTGCAAAGAGCCATGTACAGAATTCAGTGGTCTGAGAACTTGAAAGGGGGAAAAAAAAAATCACACCTTCTTTTTTATTAATCTTTAACTGGAACCTAGCAGTTTCTAAAATTTATAGGCAACAAGCCTATATCTGCAGCTTTGTCGCCAGTACAAATCACAGGTATTTTCATATCTGATTACAATCGTTATGGACATCCCAAAATATTTCTTTTTTTTTTTTAACGTTTATTTATTTTTCAGATAGAGAGAGACACAGCATGAACGGGGGAGGGGCAGAGAGAGAGGGAAACACAGAATCGGAAGCAGGCTCCAGGCTCTGAGCCATCAGCCCAGAGCCCGTCGCGGGGCTCGAACCCGCGGACCGCGAGATCGTGACCTGAGCCGAAGTCGGACGCTTAACCGACTGAGCCACCCAGGCGCCCCCGTCCCAAAATATTTCTTATGAACTTCTCCACCCTCCAAACAAGTCCTTTTAGACCCTCCACTAGATCTCATTCTTCAACACGGTAATAAAGAAGCACATCTAGTACTGTATCACAGATTTGACGTTTCTCAGTAGTTTGATAATTATATATCAGCATAACTTGGCTTCCTTTGTAAGTCCTTTTTTAATTTTGTGCAGTTAAACATTATGCAGAAAAGGAGTCCCTAGGATTCACCAGATCCCCCCAGAGGGGCTATGGCACAAATACAGCAAGGTTAAGAATCCCTCTAAGTGTATTGGGGTTTCAGAGAAAGACATTGGAATGGAGTAAACATGACATTAGATTGTAATTTAGAGGTCTGCAGCTTGCTCTTTACATTCTGCCTAAAGATAGCCTTGAAGTCTTTTGAAAACTTCTAATCTGTACCGGTGCACTTTTCCGGGTGCCGAGAAGATGATGTTCACTGAACAGACAATGAGCAGTTCAATGAACTCTCATAGAGCTTGTATCTGGAGGGTTGAGGTGAGGGGAGCAGAGACAGAAAAGAAACAGAAGGCCAAATAAATAGCTACAGATAGAAGTAAATTCTATGAAGAAAATAACAGACCATGCACAGGCATTTGGATGTAATTTTCTAAGTGCCAGGGGAAGTCTTTGGATGTCTTAAGCAGGGTGGAAAATTGATAGTGGGAGAGCAGTAGATATGATGGTTTGGGATACGGAGATGGAGATGGAAATGGGGAAACATGGAAGGAAAATAATTACAGTAAGACCTTGGTTTGTGGGCGTAATTTGTTCCAGAAACATGCTTGTAATCCAAAGCACTGGTGTATCAAAGCAAATTTCGAGAACCATTGGCTCAGTTGCGATCATGTGACATTTGGGATCACGTACTACTCGTGTTGCAAGACATCACTCGTTTATCAAGTGAAAAGTTTATCAAGTTAAAATGTATTAGAAAGGTTTGCTCATCTTGCGGAACCCCTGCAGACCAAGTTACTCGCAATCCAAGGTTTTACTGCATGTTTGGTTGATGAGCAAACCACTCCACTGAAGGAACAGAACATTCTTCTTCCACTGAAGAAATAGAACATTCATTCTAGAGATTATAATCCATGTCACTAGCATATTCTCTAGATTAGACTGCATGAGGCCTAAACAATTCCATGAAAACATGCATCAAACTGGTTATTTGTTGATACAGAGAGGCAATAGTATGGGTGGGTATTAGCCTAGGGTGATAGAACCCCTACAGGAGACTGAGCCACATCTCGTCTGCAGATACAAGGAAAACAAAAATCAGGTTCTGTGTAAAGAATGTGATAACAGAGCGTGGCACTCCAAAGCACCTGAAAAAATTAGGAATCACAGCGCATTCAGAAGATTAAGGACAAGATGTCTCAGGATAGAACAGTGTTTTCAGCAGGAGACACGCATGACCACACCTGCAAGATGGGAAGCTGCTAGCCAGTTCCTAGCCACGCTGAGAATCTTGCATAACAAGAAGCCTCCCTGCTCAATGACACGCAGCTCTCACCAGCAACAGCTGTGTGATCATTGTTAAAGCCTGGCAGCCTCAACAGCTTTGGCAAAGAGCCTTGTATGACAATATTGCCAGAAGAATCTACCAGGGATAGGATACAACGCAATCATGTGTCTGCTTCTGTTGTTGTTGCTGTTGTCATTACTATAACTACCATTTATGGAGCGCCTACTCCCTGCCCTTGAGTTTCCTGGGAACTTTATGTATAGGATCTTATCTAATCCTCAGACAAGTCCACAAGGTAAGTACTATTACATGATGAATTCAAGAAGTTTAAGTATCCTGCCCAGCGCTGTCGAACAGAACTTTCTACAATAATGAAAACATTCTGTATCTGTGCTGTCCAGGAGGGTCACCACTAGCCACCTTAGTTATTGGGCTCTTGAAATGTGGCAAGAGCAAATAAAGAACTGATTTTTAAACAGGGGTTTTTTTTGTTTTTTTTTTTTAGTTTATGTGAACACAAATTTAAAATAGCCACAATGTGGTTCGTTGGCTATCATATTGGACAATCCTAAGACCAAGGTCACATGGCTGGCAAATACCAGAAGTAGGGATTCAATCCAGGGATTCCAGAGCCATGCTTTAATCAGTGTTGGTTGGGACCCCATTAAGGATGTTGTAACAGTTGCACCATTATCACTTTTCAGTTAGTGTTTATAGCTACTTCCTTGTCTAGGAGTCTAGAAGAGCACTGAATGTGGGTACCTTGAGCAATCTGTCCCCGAAAATTCTATATGCCTAGGCAGTGCCACCTGCTCTGGGTACTTTGGTATTAGAATCCCTGGTTATGTTCCTCTGGCTGACCAAATGCGAAGGTAGGAAACAAGACTAACAGTGAAATTATTGGTGCTAGATATTTAACGCTTGTCCCTCCGGATATAATTCTCCACCGTTCTCCACTCTGCTCTGCTCTCAGGCTCCTGACAATCTGTGGACCGCTTCACAGGGCTTCCTTGCCCTGCAGCCTCTGGCTGTGTCTAGCCAATGGAAGCCTCTGGTTGGAACTTAAGGGGTAAGAGGAGAAAGAGGTGCAGATCTTTATCCCTCCCAGCTCTTTCTCTGCCGGGCCATTGTTTAGCAGAGGTTACAAAATTTTATTTGCAAAAGCAACGCCTAGCGAGAGGCTTTCCCCTCAGCTGCTGGTCTTCCCAGATTCCAGTAAATATTCTTTCCCTTTCCCCCTTTAGGTAGCACTGATAACAGCTTCCCCTTGTTGCCAGTCCTGGAGTGGTTCACTGACTCTTGCTAGTTTCCCTTAACCCTGCCCACACTTTCGTGAGTAATTCCTTTAGGAAAGTCCCCTTTGCTTCTCCTTTTGAATGTGTCATTTCTTTATTTCTGGGGACTCTGATGGATATACTATTTGATGAATTTAAAGAATAAGAATTATTAGCTCACTGCTAATTCATAAAGTGGTTATCATATATTTTTAGCCATGAAAAAAAAATGCAGCACATTTTACATTAAATACGGGAACACTGTGCCGAGAAGTGATGTCTGATGGCCTGAATTTTGTTTTGATATTGAAAAGATTCTGGGGGCACCTGGGTGGTTCAGTCAGTTGGGCGACCGACTTTGGCCCGAGTCATGGTCTTGCAGCCCGTGGGCTTGAGCCCTGCGTTGGGCTCTCTGCTGACAGCTCAGAGCCTGGAGCCTGCTTCGGATTGCGTCTCCCTCTCTCTCTGCCCCTTTTCTGCTCACATTCTGTCTGTCTGTTTCTCTCTCAAAAGTAAATAGCATTAAAAAAAAATAAAAGGATCCTGGGACACCTGGATGGCTAGGTCGGTTGAGTGTCTAACTCTTGATGTCAGCTCAGGTCGTGATCTCACGGTTCATGGGTTTGAGCCACAGGTCACACTCTGTGCTGACAGTGTGGAGCCTGCTTGGGATTCTCTCCCTCTCTCTCTGTCTCTCTTTCTCTCTCCCTCTCTCTCTCTGCCCATCCCCTGATTGCACTCACCTGCTCTCTCTCTCTCTCTCAAAATAAACAAAGAAACTTAAACAAAAAATAAGAAGATCCAAGAAAATATATAAGCAGGGACATTCATTGCAACATTATTTTCTACATTAAAAAGTCAAACAAATCATATGTCCATCAGAAAAGGAATGGCTAAATTATAAGTGTATATTTTAAAAGGAAAACTATGTAGTCATTAAAAAGAATGAGGAATATCTTTAAATACCAAAATAGAAAGATGTCTATGACATACCTTCGAATAGAAAATAAAGTTGTCAAACTGCACGTACAATAAATTCCAACATTTCCAAGGTAAATGAAAATGTGTTTAACAAACATGGAGTACCTACTATGTGTCAAGCATTGTTCTAGGCTCTGGGGATTCAGCAGGGATCAAAACAGACCAAAAAAAAAAAAAAAAGAAAAGAAAAGAAAAAATCCCTGTCCTCATGAAACTCACATTCCATTGGAGACAGGCAGATAAATGAAATTAGTCAAATATATTGTACATTAAGAGGAGAAATATGCAAAAAAAAAAAAAGGGGGGGTAGAGATCTCATGTTGGACAAGGTGTAAAATGTTGCATAGGATAGTCAAAGAAAGCTTCACTGAGAAAGTGACAATACATTAAAGACCTAAGGGAGAGGGTAAGTCACTAGCATACCTGGGAAAGAAACATTTCAGGAGGAGGAAGTAGGAGGTGCTAAGGCCCTGAGGCTGAAATATGCCTGATATTTTAGAGAAGGCTGTAAGGCAGCAGGGTGGTTGGAGCAGTGAGTGAGGAAAAGAGGCATAGGAGAAGCATTTGAAGAGGTATTTAACTGTATATATTTGTATACGGATTTTAAAAAGTCTAGAAAAATACCCATCAAACTTAACAGTCGTTACTCCCGAGGAATGAGGACATTCCTTCTTTCTGAAGAGATATTCAGCTTTAATTTTATGCACCGATACAATGTTTGAATGTTAAAATAGAAGGGTCTGGCTTTTAACATTCAAAACCAGTTTGTTTTTTCAAAGAAGAATCAGAAAACAGAAGAGCACATAGTATGTACCAAGAAATTAAAAATAACTCTCCCAAACACCAGCATTTGCACAGAAAGTGACGCAAGATATCTGTGGTCAAAATTACATATTGATGTTACGGAATATTCTGAGCGCGAAAACGAACCAAAATGGCCCCAGTGCAATGAATTCCATTTTTAATGCCTGCTTATTCTAACAATGACAGAGCCACACCAATTATTTACAGCACATGTCTTGCTAGATGCTATAGCTTCTGACAGTGGGCTTGCATTTATTACTTCTATTGAATTTAGGGAATTTGTACATGAGAATATTATGAGATGTCACCATTGTGATTCATTAAGCCAACTCTCAGTCTTAATAGAGCTAAGGACGCCCTGAAGCAACTTGTTTGAAGAAACTGGCCAATACAAGTTGTTAGAGTCTCCCTGTAACATGTAATTGCATATTCAGCAAAAGTTCTCCTGAGTCCCCCAGGACATCTCAAAGTTTATTTCAAGTGACTTCTGTAAGATTAAGCTGTTGTTTCATTCTTTCTGGCTCGCTCTTTGCTCATTTTTAGAAGAATCTTTTCAAGAACATTGGCGCCTCTCTCTTCCTTCCCCACTCATTTCCTCTTATGTCCCCCCTTTACTTCCCAGTTTAGGTCCGTATTCACCCTCGTGTTTTCCTCTGCAGGATAAATTGTACACTTCTCACCGCCCCCCTTCAAATTCCATCCAGCATCTCCCTCACCATTGGTCTTTCTTCTGCCCTCCTCTATTTCCCCTTTCCCCATGTATCACTCTTTCAAAATGAAGCTGAATGTTCACAACATGGATTTGAAATATATCTTAATAGACTTTTTTGCTGTTTTACCTTCTTTATTTAGAAAGAAAATGAACAGAAAAATTAGGAAAACACCGTAAACATGCAGATACGTTAAAGTGCTTACCACTTATTTTTAAAAAAAGAAGAAGAAAGGAACATTCAGGCTTGCCGGTGAATTCCTATCGCTAGAATTGAGGTCAAGATGTGTACAAGGGCTGGACTGTTGGTAACTCAATGGGGTGTCATTCTGGTGCCCAACAGTAAGGAATTAATTAAAAGAGAACTTTTAGAAAAAGGATAGAGGCGCCTCGGTGGCTCAGTCGGGTAAGCATCTGACTTGGACTCAGGTCATAATCTCATGGTTCATGGGTTCAAGCCCCGCGTCGGGCTCTGTGCTGACAGCTCGGAGACTGGAACCTGCTTCAGATTCTGTGTCTCCCTCTCTCTCTGTCCTCCCCGCTTGCACTCTGTCTCTCTCTCTCTCAAAAATAAATAAACATGAAAACCAAGGAAAAGATGATAAATACAGGGTGTGGGTGTTGTGTCTCCATTCCTGTGCCTGTCACATATGCTGGTGGTAACTCCAGCTCTAGGTAGCCACTACTCTTTACTGGCACTAAGGGTGAAATGTACTTATCATTCTCGTGGTCCCGGAAGCATGTCTTCTAGAGTCAACTGATATGGAGGCTGGGTGGCACTACTTCTCCAGGATCACAAGCTAAAACACAGTCCTCGTAGCGACGTCCCTCAAAACTGTCACATGGATGAGCTGGTCAGGGCTTTGCCCCAAGGCACCAACACTAAGTGGGCAAAATGTTAATAATTTTCAAAGGTTCTATAATTTTTCCTCTACCATCGCGGTCTCCCACCAGCTGTCAGGTTGAGGTTCCCCTGGCTAGACACAGACAGACTCTTCAGTAGTTACTTATGGAAGGAACCCAGGAGCAGAGATCAAGACCGGGCTGCCTATGGCCCAGGTTCCCTGCCTTCTTCCCCTCCTCCTCTCTCCTGCCCCACAGCCCGCCTTGGCACGCCCCTGTTAACTCCAGACTGCATTTTGTGCGTGTGGTCCTAGTCACAATTATTGCTAGAATGACTTAAAAAAAAGATTGGACTATAGACCCAATCTCACTATAGAGTACCTCCCTCTCAGTGTGAATTAGAGAAGTCTCAAAAGCTAAAGCACAATTTGAAGATCTGTGTCAGAAGCCTTAAAATCTCCTGTCTTTTTAACCTAGTGATTTCAATTCTATAATAAAGAAGTAAATATTTAACCACATACACACACACACACACACTGTTCATCCAAGCATTGTTTGTATCAGAGAAAATAAGAACAACCGATATCTCCAACAATAAGGAACAAAAATGCCACATGGATGCCACACAAAAACTTAACTCAAAGGTTTTTGTTTGTTTGTTTGTTTGTTTTTAATTTTTTAACGTCTATTTATTTTCAAGAGAGAGACAGAATGCGAGCAGGGGAGGAGCAGAGAGAGAGAGGGAGACACAGAATCTGAAGCAGGCTTCAGGCTCTGAGCTGTCAGCACAGAGCCGGACGCGGGGCTGGAACCCACGAACCGCGAGATCATGACCTGAGCCAAAGTCAGATGCTTAACCATCTGAGCCACCCAGGTGTCCCTCAATGATTTAGCTATTATGTTTGTGATATATTGTTAAGCTTTAGAGTAAAATTGCAGATAGTATAAACTTCACCATCTGTTTTTAAAAATACTGTACATGGAATAACCAAGAATACCTGAAAAGGAGACCAAAATCTTATCAACAGTTATCAATGAAGGGTGAGTTTATGGTTTATTTGGATTATTTTTATTTTCTTTGTTTTGCTTGTCAATAGGTTCTATACTTTCCAATCTATAAAATGTTTTTAATATCAAAATACACCAACAGTTTTGTCCATTTTAATGAAAACCTCCTTTTCGTTAGTGATTCCACTAAATGGGGGAAAGCACTGAGAATGCTTAGGGGGTCCTGGTGCAATATGAATGCACTCATAGCTCTTGAGTTTCTGGAGTTTGGCCCACGGTGATTTCTGAAGGAGGAGGTGTACGGGAGCTGAACTTGAGTTGCCCCATGTTAATAAAGGGCTATTTGTTTCAACCCTGTTTGTCCTGTGATTGATTTGTGGGGTGGGGATGATTTCTGTTTATTCTTATTGCTACTAAATATAACAATATTGCAACACCTACCCAACAGGTGGTTGTGTAGGCAAATAGATCCTAAAAGAGAGAGTCCTTTTCGGACAGTATGACTCTTTTCAAAGGCACAGTGTTTGTCAGGTATGGTCTTACGGTCCAAATGCTTCACCAGTTGAGCTTTTAAACAGGTCTTTTCGTGATCACGGAGGCACAGGTTGCATCTGAGTAAGGAATAGAACCGCCCCGTCAGATGCACATGTCTGACCACATCTTGTGGCTCATGTCTCTTTGCGAACTTAAATGGGCTCGTTGTTCAGCTGGCTTCCTTCATATGGTGGAATGTGTTGTTTTGTGAGTAAAAACAACACCAAATCAAAACAGTTAAGAATAAAAACTAAAACCCTCACAAATCCCAAAACATGAGTAAGTTGAGAGCAATGGTTTTCAACATGTACTTCCTGCCAGCAACAGCAACATTGCTCAGGGTCACATCCTGACTACGGTGGGCCACAGCTACTTTTGCCTTCACGTGCCCCTTCCTTTATTAAAAAATACATAAATAAAATTGGAATTAATATTTTTACTTTTGTATTATTTTTTAACGTTTATTTTATTTTTGAGAGAGACAAAGCGTGAGTGGGGGAGGGGCAGAGAGAGAGGGAGACATAGAATCTGAAGCAGAATCCGGGCTCTGAGCGGTCAGCCCAGAGCCCGACCTGGGGCTCCAACCCACTGACCGTGAGGTCATGACCTGAGCCGGAGTCGAATGCTTAACCCACTGAGCAACCCAGGAGCCCCAGAATTAATAGTTTTAGACCGCACTGCTATAAAGATGTATACACTCCAGGTTGGATTCATCATTGTACATTCACTATTATTATATTAACTATTTTCTTCTGATGTCGGGAGAGAGAGAATCAAATCATTTTCATAGGCCACTATAAGTAAAGTATGCCGTAGGTCCTATACCTACTGTGCCTATGAATAAGTTAGTCCCAGCCTCGCCTGGGAACTTGGAAATGCAAATTCTTGGGTACCGCCCTAGATTGAATGAACCAGAAATTCAGTAGTGTGTGTTTTGACAAACCCTCCAGGTGATTCCCAACCACCTTCAAGTTTGAGAAAAATTGGTCTCGACAATTCAAAGCCAGATAGGTAGAACCTTGCTCTGCAGAAGTTAATTCTCTTTACCATCTCCAGGTCTTAGGCAAATGACCTCCCCCTACACGGGTCTGTTCTTAGAGGTCAGAAAGGGCAGTCATTCTTTCGAGTATTTGTTAAATTTGGCTTTATCACATAAAAGATATTTAAAGCCTTGAAAAACAGTATCATACAATGGACCCAACCCCTCAGATTTTAAATAGTCTTGGACTAGTGAATTATCTTGGGAAAGAAGTCATATACATTCTAGTTACAGTCTACGTATATCTGTATGATGTTTATATGTGTTTTAAAAATCACTGCACTACGCGAAGCCCCACAATAAAAACCGCAGGCCTTGTGAAATTGGTGTGTCGGTGATACATTAAAAAGAGAGAGACAGAAACCTAATAAAAACAGAAACACAGCTTCCCCCATCTTACATGGTTAATAAACGCACATATACTACAACAATCATGGCGTTTTGTTGCGAAAGGGACCTGAAGTTCGCTTGTGGAAGGGAGCATCAGGGCTGTAGCTTGTGAGTTATTGTAAAGTGATAGAGTTATCGGAAACGTGACAAAACACTGTAACAGTAGGTGTGCGTGAATGTTGCTCGTGACTCATGTGGGGAAATAACACAGCTGATAGATGTTCGAGGTGTGTGCATGGTGCGTTTTGTGTGTTCATATGCAGCTTTGTTCACCTGGGTGTAGTTTTCTGCACTCACGTACTATTTCTCTCTTGTGAAATTGTGCATAAGCAAAGGCAAAATTTGCCTTATGCTCAAATTGTTCCCTAATGGGAAGCATTATACAAACAAGCATTATCGCAGAGCTGACTCTGTATGCGCGTGTGTGTATAATGTTATAGTTGCATCTATAAATTCCAAAACTAAGTGTTATGCCTACATTTGAAAGCCGATCTTTGTACATCCTGTGAGCTCGATACCATTGTTTTATATAGAACATTAAGCGTAAATGGACAAGTAAGAGAGTGTGTGGAGGGGTGTGTGGGGGTGTATTTATGCTAATGTACAATAAGCCCTATTAGGAGAAATAGTACACTTCTCTGCCAAATCCAAAACATTCCAAATGTGTTTGATGGATACACATATCTGTTAATTCTAAGGAGGGACTGGCAATTAGATGAGCTTTTTCCTTAGTCTTCCACACTGGAAGCAAATCAAGGATGAAATCACATTTTTATTTAAGATTTAAAACCGAGACCGAAGCTCCGCTGAGGCACAAAAATAGTTGTTGCTGGGTTCTCATATGGTGATACCAGTCATGGCTGTTTTAATCTCTGCCCCAACAGTTGTCTTAAGGAATCAAATACAGTCAGTTCTTGCTTTCCATGGTTCTAACATGCACAAACGCCGGTTACCATGGTTTGGTGAAATAACTCCACTCCCCCAACAACACAGCTCAAGTTTCAGTTATCATGGTACATTAGCAATCGCGCAAAATCCAAACTTTGCTGCTGTTTCTTCAGTGCGCAAGTCACTACGTCAATAACAGATTTGCTTCACGATCAGGGACTGATCACATCCCTTCTTTCCAAGTCTATCACTTTTTTGGTCACCACGCACCTGTTCCTCAGTTGGTGTCTAGACGGTAAAGCATGTTGTGCTGTCTCCTCGTCTCCCACTGCCGCCTCATGTGGCATTTCACAAAAACACATCGAGTGTGGCTAATAAGAGTGAAAAAGCAGCAAAAAAACAGAAGTGGGAGCACTGGAAGGGAGTCTTGACCTTCGTATAAATGGAGTTAGAGAAGAAATTGGCTGACCACGAGGAGGGTTGACACCTGCAGGAGGAGAGATTCTAGATGTGCAAGTAGCACTTAGTGAAGCTAACTTCTCATAAATGAGGGGAGTGGTTTGACAAAAAGGATGAAGATATCCCAGAGGAAGAGACACGGGCAAAAAATTTCACAGTGAAGGAGCTATCGGGAATGTTTCCCAATATTGAAAGTGTGAAAGAGAGAATGTCGGAGTTAACCGGTTAGAAAGGTGTGTGGCAATCAGGTGGGGCGTCGAAAATGATGGCTGCTCCATATTGGTAAACTATACGAGGAGAAAAAGACAAGTACTATTCAAACTACTCTTGATTAAGTTGTTTTTACCAAGAAATAAAACACCTTACTTTTCAAGTCTCCAATGTTTTGAATTACAGTGTACTAAACAATTGTTTCTTTTACTACCTCAAAATTTTTCCTTATACATTTATAACAAACACTAAGATTAATGGTACATTAGCAATAACCTATATGGTAATGTTGGGGCGCCTGGGTGGCTCAGTTGGTTAAGCACTTGACTCTTGATTTTGGCTCAGGTCAAGATCTCACAGTTCATGAGTTCAAGCCCCACGTCAGGGCCCTCGCTGGCAGTGCGGAGCCTGCTTGGGATTCTCTCTCTCTCCCCCTCTCACTGCCCACCCCCCTCCTATTTCTCAAAATAAATAAGTAAACTTAAAAAAAAAAAAAACAACCAGTAATGTTAATGTTTTGACAAAAGATTTTAAAGGTCAAGAACAATCAGAATTTTCCCATTGGTTATTAAGATAGTTTTACACATTTCAGCTTGCATGGTTATTTATAGATTTTTGCACTACTCAAAGCAAGGAATACCGTATAATCCATGGGAAACATGAAAGTACAGTATGTGTGGACTACCAAGAGTAATAAATGATCGAAGAAGATATTAATTTTTTTAAGCAAGTTAGGATAATTTTGTGTTGCCTGTTTGCCAAAAATCCATCCAAAAATCACTGGTCTCATTTCTGTATAATTATTCATTTAAACACTATCTGAGAGGGGCGCCTGGGTGGCTCAGTCAGTTGAGCGTCCGACTCCGGCTAAGGTCACGATCTCACAGTTCGTGAGTTCGAGCCCCGCGGAGGGCTCTATGCTGACAGCTCAGAGCCTGGAGCCTGCTTCAGATTCTGTGTCTCCCTCTCTCTCTGCCCCTCCCCCGCTCATGCTCACTCTCGTTCTCTCTCTCTCTCAAAATAAATAAGCATTAAACATTTTCTGAGATACCTTAACATGAACTTTGATCCCATTTGAGCTCATCTAAAGCAATCAGTTATTTTGGTGAAACAGAACAGGGCAGAGCAGGGGTATGAGGAAGCTTTCCAGTAACTGAAAAGAATTCTGTCCCATCAACTGCATGAAAATCTTGGGGCCAAGCTCATCGAAGTTAATTGAATTTTTCAGTTAAAAATATTCATTTATTTATTTTTAAGTTTATTTTTATTTATTTTGGCAGAGAGAGAGTGACCACAAGCAGGGGAGGGGCAGAGAGAAGGAGAGACAGAATCCCAAGCAGGCTCCGCACTGTCAGTGCAGAACCCAACATGGGGCTCGAACTCATGAACTGTGAGATCATAACCTGAGCCGGGATCGAGAGTCAGATGCTTAACCGACTGTGCCACCCAAGCACCCCTTCAGTTAAAAATATTTGGTTCAAACAAATATTTTGGTAACATGTCGTCGTACAATTTGTAGATAGTTTTTGCTACCTGTGAAGAATTATGGATGATGTAAATAAGGTAGGCGTTTTTAATGTCAGCTTAGCAGTAAGATACTATATCATAATTATAGAAAGGAAAAAGAATTAAGCAAAATTAATAGTTTTGGAATAATAATTCATTGTGGATGTTTTTTAAACCACTATTAATCTACCTTGGGCTGAGCTTGTTCAAAGAAAAGAACTACCAATTAGTGCTTTAAACATTACCTTTTAAACAATTACCTCGTGTGTGTGTGTGTGTGTGTGTGTGTAATTTACAGATCTAGTGGTTCCCTTTGATCAAATGACCAGCCTCATCTCTAACCAGTTGTGTAAGAAGGATGTTTAAATCAGATTTACACACAACTGCCTTCCTCCGTATTTCACGCTGACGGCTAGGTGCTGGCTTTCCCTTGGAAGTCAAGTTCAATTGGAAAATAATAAACCTTCAGAGCACAAACTTTATTCCTCCCATCTAACATTTACTGTTAGTATGTGATTCAGTACATGTATTGACTACATTAAGATTGTGAGAATTTCTCTTTTTAAATATTGCTTACTGTAGGTAAATATATACTCTACGATTGTGCCTACATTTACACAACAAATAAATAATCTGGAGAAAAACAAAATATTTCGTTAATAAATCAGTTGTTTACCCTGTAAAAAACTCGAGAATCAGTTTTATTGCCCTCCCTTTTCTTCTTACAAAATGACAGCAATTTTTACTGAAATGATTGAAATGCTGTGTTTTGACATTGTGTAGACAGACATCCCTTCAGTCAACATTAGGCCAAATGTTATAAGGAACCTAACTCTCAGACAAATTATTCAAAGGTTTCTAACCACATTTTTATGGTATGAATGATTGATTGAAATTTGTTGGGATTCCAGGAAAACTAAAACCATCTCAATGAAAGCAAAGCATGATTTGAATATTTACAAGGTAATTGGCAATTCTAGCAATATGTTTACTTGAGCTGAAGCAATTAAATATAAAATAACAAAAATAGAGAATCGTACACAAGCGTGTGGAAAGAATAGGTCGAGGAAAAACAGAACTGGAGTATATGAAATCACACTGCTGTTTGTTTATGTTTCTATAATATCTTCATCGGAGATGATTAACATAGGATTTTCAGAATGTTCCACGTGTAAATTGCACTTGTATGGCATTTTTGTATTTTCCATATTCAGAAATCTAACTCTGATTTTGAAGAACCAGAAGGAAATTATGACTGTAACTATGTAAAGCAGCGTACTTAGGCTGGATCCTCTCAGGAAGTATTAGATGCTAATGCTTATAATTAGCACGCCTGTCCTGTGTGGGGCCATTTCGATACCAAGGGGAATGTTTAGTGGCAAACCATAATGTGCACATTACAACTGAGCAAGCCAAGTGACTGCTTCCTCTGAATTGTCAGATGTAGAACACTGTTCCATGAGGGACAGAAAGGGAATGGCGTTCTCTTAAGTATCTACAATGTGCCAAATACTCTGCCACTTACAGCCTATATGTTGTTTTATTTAAGATCTTCACATCCAACCTTATGCAATATGTCCATAATGTTCATTTTATAAATGAAGAAACTAAGACTCAAAGAGGTTATGTGATAAATAAATCTCCTAAACAGAAAATTGAAGGGGGGAAAAAAAAGCAAGTTACATGGGCTATCCACATGATAATATAATGTATGTACTTTAAAAAAATGTTTTTCCAGTGTTTATGTATTTATTTTGAGAGAGAGAGAAAGACGGAGAGACAGAGCATGAGCAGGGGAGGGGCAGGGAGAAAAAGAGAGAGAGAATCCCAAGCAGGTTCCATGCTGCCAGCACAGAGCCCAACACAGGGCTCAAACTCACGAACTGAGAGACCACAATGCGAGCTGAAACCAAGAGTTGGACGCTCAATTGACTGAGCCACCCAGGTGCCCCTATAATTTACGTACTTTTCTCAAAACATGCCAAACAAAAGTACGTATTGCTTAGACATAAATACGCATATAGCGAACGTTAAGGACATGGGCAGGAATGACAAATAGCAAATTGGAAGTGATTCTCTTTTGGTGGATGAAAATGGGGTCATAGAGAGTGCACAGAAGGGCTGTTTGATTTTTAAGCTGGGACATGAGCATATGGGTAATCATTACGTCATTCCCTACACATTTTTGTTTGGCTGAAGTATTTTGTAAGGATCTAAAAAGTAAAAGAGACATTCAGCCCTCAGAGGAAAGCCACACAGCTATGTAAGAGGAGGCAGGGCTGGGTTCCACCCCATGTCTGCTGGTACTGGAGGTTGTCTCCTTTAGACTTTGCACCAGCTGGACCGGGCAGAAGTCTTCTTGGAGAAACACATTGTGGCTGGGAATGAAGGGGCTGATCGGGAATCTCCCTATGACACTGCGTCATTGTATAGTGTTGGGTAGAGAGGACAAATGCTAGGAGGCCTGTGTTTTATGGAAGAAAGGAGCCCATGCCACTTAGAAGAAGAATGAAAGAAGCTCACTGAATCCCTGCTGCTACAGCTACATTCAGTCTCCCCCAGACAATGGAACAAGATGTTATATAAAAAACAGCTAGCATATTAACCATTTCAATATAGTAATGAAGCTAAGCAAATAAGCTGTAAAATTATATCATCATCATTATTCCTCTTAGGGATAACGTCTAGAAATAACTGGATGCTGGCTGCAAAATTAATTTGTGGTGCACTCTTCAAGTGCTGCTGTATTAAAGTTCTTGAAATTGACTTCACAGAATGTTCCCCTTCTCCCCATTCCCCACTCCTAACCACAGAGATCTGTCATTGGAATTGAGCCTGGGAAACATATATCTTTACATATGTTACTGTATGCTCTAGATTTATGATCTCTGATTCAACTGATCATTATATTCTTAGCATCTAGCATAGATCCTGGCATGTGGTAGGCAGTCAATAAATATTTGTTGAATGGAATATGTGAAATATTATCTGTTTACATTACTTTTTTATGGGAGGCAGTGGAGTATAGTGATGTAGTCTCAGCAAGGAGTCTGTGGTTGAGAAGAAGGCCAGTGGAGCCATTATGCTCGTCTAGACACCTTGTTCATCACTGATGGTACTTTGGGCAAACTACTCAACCCCTATAAGTCTCATTTTCAGCTTCAGAAAAATTTGGGTTATATTAATGCCTCTCACTTAAGGTTGTTGTGAGACCTAAATGAGATAATACCTCTACAGTGCTTATAATAGTGTTAGGTACATAGTAAGTGCTCAATCAATGTTACCTGTTATTGAGATTGTTTTTGGTTCCCACTGTATAGACTTTGTTTTTATGAGAGAGCTATATGGTGTTTGTCTCATTGCTTTCCGAATAGGCTCATTAAAAAAAAAAAAAAAAAAATGCCTTATGGAGCTACCCAGCTCTCTCTCTCTCTCTTTTTCTTTTCCTTATCAAAATTTCTCTTTCTTAACAGCAAATCACCATTCACCTACTATTGCAGAAGAAAAATGACTTTAACTTCAAAGGCAATATTAAAAATAGGGCAAAAGAAAACAAATCAATAAAGGCAAAGGTCATGGAAACAGATGATTTGAACATACAGCAATACTCCTGAGCACTGGGTTCTATACACAGATTTGAAAAGAAATACACAAATAAGCAGGACATCTGGAAGAGAAATTACATGACTTGGGTACCAATATCCAAATAATTCTGCATGTCAAACTTTTTAAGGAAGCCACTGAAAACCTTGAAATAAAAAACTATGTCCGAAGATTTCACTTTCCAATAATGTGATTTCCTTTCCTTAGAATTTCTAGCCAGATTGAATCCTCCCATGTATAAACCCAATGACACGCAAACACACACACACACACACACACACACACACACACCATGCTCCAAATCACTTAAATTCTCTACCATGGAGAATGAGGATGTTGCTTTAAGAAAAAAATAATGAGATAGCAGGGCTAAGGTTTGGGTAAGCATGCTATTTCTTATTGTTCCTGTTCATCATCAGACATGGCCCGTGTGTCATTAAAAAATAATTGTTTTAATGATCTTCAGGATTTTTTAAATGACTGTTTTAGTATAGGAAGAAGTTATAGAAATTAATCACTTAGGGCAGCAGCTCTGACAGATTTTTTACAATGGGAATGCCTCTGATTGCAACCCAAATGTTCTATTTTATTTCATTTTTTAAATGTTAGTTGCGACGCATAAATTTATTTTCACAATCCACTAATGGGTCATGACCCACTGTTTGGAAAACATTGCCTTCGGATGTTCTAGTCAAACTGTCCCATTGGAGCGGCAGGGAAAAGGGAGAGTTTGGGGGGGATTAGGGGAGAAGGTTGAAAGAAAGACTATGAGGGCCCTGCCCAAGTGCGAACTTTCTTTGAAGTTCCTTTATTTCACCTTTAAGATTTATCTCACTTTGGCATTGGACATCAAACAAGACCATTAGTTTTCTGTAAAAGGTTTTAAATCTCCCAGTGTAATAAAACAGATGCTCAGGGACACACGCTGTGTTATCCTGGGGCTACCTCCCTTGCTAAGGATATGCACGTTGCAGTCTGCAAAGCAAGCTGTCGTGGATGATAAATTTACCCCCAGATAGTACATGAATTTACCAAAGGCTTGGGGCCTCTTGACTGTCTGACAATCATTCAGCACAGGTCACGTGGATGATCTCACCGAGAAGATGAGGACACTTCCCTTTAGTCAACAGACGCATGTCTGAGTGTGGCCCTTTGCTTTTCTCTGGCACTTGTCGGCAGGATGGCGTGAAAGGTGAGAGCCTAACTCCATGACTCAGACCTTATTAGCCCACACCACGTGCACGGAGCCTCCAGGCAGCTAAGGTGGCAGGAAGGGCACAGGCCGTGCTAACGAGGTCACCCAGCAATGGGCTAAGCAGAGTTGGTCATGATGAGCCCGATGATGAATGTGGAGCCATGGAATCAATCATTTTGAAGGGAGGACATGTTAATTCTTCTTTTGCCATGGAATTGGCTTCACAGCAGTTTGACATCATCCCTCCCCTGAATCAGCCATCACCAAGCTCACAGTGTGCCAGAAGGAAAAGGGAGAAAAGAAGTAAATAAACCAAGGGAGGGAGAGCCTCTGGCATTTTTTTTTAAAGCACTTCATTTCCTTACTTGGTATCAAAGGATCCTAATAGCTGTTTGGGATCCAAAGACGAGAGGAAATGACGCAGATACTACGTTTTCTCAAAGAGAAGCTCTCGAAATCTCAAACTTTTCCTTTGTGAAATAACACCCAGAAACAATCTGGTTTTAGACATATGCATAAATTACAGTAAGAGAAAAGAAAAAAAAAAAAACCACACCTCGACAGAAACCCAAGATCACTTTGATTAAACTATACCCATACAGACAGACAGAGGTATAGATACATATAAGCAATGAGGCTTAAGCGAAAAAAGTTTCATAAACTCAGTATGGAAAATCGCTGCAATAGACCACTTAAACTTGAAGTCTCTCTCTCCTTTCTTTTTTTCTTCTACTATGCTGACTCTATAAACCACGTTCTGCAACAAAGGTGGATTTCAGCAGAATGCCTTATTGTAGTAATAAAAAGGACCCTGCAATTTGAAAGGCCAAGCCTCTTCTGTTTAGAAGTACAAAGAGTTTTATTTTTTCATCATTAAAAGTAAAAAGTACACACGTGGAAATCTGGACTTTCTGAACTCGAACACTCTGTCTCTCTAACTGAAGACATAGTGATGAATTCCAAGTTGAAGAAATTATTTCAGGCAGGAGTAGCCACTATAGTAATATTTAATTACCCTCAAGGGAAGAAAAAAAAAAAAAAGGTTGGCTGTAGAATCTGAACATGAAGTTATAAAATATAGGGACAAGAATCTTCTTGCCTTCTGGGACATTTCTGTCTGCCAGACATGTTAAAATCCTGGATTCAAAATGTATAATCGAGAGTATTTTTTTTTAATATGTAAAATTAAAAAGTCAAATCAGATAGCAGAACTTTCTGGTTAAAAGATTAAAAAGATTATTGGATGGCATCTAAGTATGCCGCTGGGTGATTTATGAAATATAGTTAGATGACATAAAAATACTGATGCTTATAATGTTCAAGCTTGGTTTTTTTCAGGCAGCATGCACACAGATGCGGAGAGGAAAAGGTTAACCTGCCTGCCTTTCATCACAACTCCCTACACAGGGCCTCCCCTCTGACCAGAAAGCCCAACAAACATTCCAGCCTTCTGCTAAGATTGTTAATATTTTAGAAAGTAAAGGGAGCCTCCGGGCAACCTGGGTGGCTCAGTGGGTTAAGCCTTGACTCTTAATTTTGGCTCGGGTCATGATCTCATGGTTGTTGGATCGAGCCCCCCTTCAGGCTCCGGGTTCAGCGTGCTTTAAAATTCTCTCTCTCCAGGCGCCTGGATGGCTCATTGGTTAAGCATCTGACTTCAGCTCAGGTCATGATCTCACGGTTTGTGGGTTCGAGCCTCGTGTTGCGCTCTGTGCTGACAGCAGCCTGGAGCCTGCTTCAGATTCCGTGTCCCCTTCTCTCTCTGCCCCTGCCCTGTTCGCACTCTGTCTCTGTCTCTCAAAAAGTGAATAAACGTTAAAAAATATGTTTAAAATTCTCTCCCTCTGCTCTTCTGCCCTGCTCGTACTCGTTCTCTCTCTCAAAAATTAAAAAAAAATAATAATAATAAATAAGGGAAGCCTGTACAGATCACTGGTGTGGTGTAGTCAGATTCCAAGCAGATCATCGGGGACATTAGCATCTTCTTGAAATCACCACGCTCTTTTTTAAGAACGTATGTACTTTTCACTTCTATGTAGCATTTTTTAATATAGTCCCCCTTTTTTTTTTTATCTCCACACCATTAAATGAAGCCAAGAAATAGCATTCCGCTATTTCAAATGAAGAGACTGGGGTTTCACATTGCATTGTCCTCCCCGCAGGTGATATCCTCTTTTATGAATTTTTATAGCGCCCTAAGTGTTTCCTTTATGGGGTTTACCACAGTCGTAATTAATAATGTTTGTCTCGCTGCCTGGGCTGCAAACGTCCTGAGAACAAGGATCCTTGTCCCCCCGGGTTATCACTAAATATCCAGCACCTAGCACGATGCTGAGCGCAGAAGGCGTGCTCCAAAAAGATTTGACAATTGAACGAATGTAGCCGTAACATGTTCCCAAGTTTCACAGAAAATAATGGACAGAGCCAAGATTTGAACCTCTGTCTTCTGCTGGGAATTCCTCGTTCCTTCCACTCTATCACGTAAGGGCAAGTATGTGTCTCCCTACCAGCCTTTCAAAGTTTGGAAGCTGGAGCTCTGGATAAGTGAATGGAAGCCAGACTACACGGGAGGATACAATTCAAGAGGATGTCCCTGCACAAAGTCATTGGAAATCGCGGATCATCCTTGAAGGGTTTTGGCCCCTGGGTCTGGAGCACACCATTCCATGCTCCTGGAGCAAAGGAGAGGGCATTTAAACCCTGAACAACACTTTTTCCCTCACTGGCCGTGTGTGAAAATAAACATTTGAATTTGTCTCACGTGTCGTGAGCGTGACCTGATTCAGAAACACGTTTGCATTTCTCAAATTCACGGTGTTCTGGGCCATCCCAGACAGAGCCAGCAAAGCCCCCAGGAGAAGATGGGGGGCTGTCAGGGGCGTGTGGGATCAGAGGCCTGGCCGTCCGTCCGTCCACGGGAGCGAAACAATGACTGCGGATTCCGGATTCCAGCCATCGCAACCCCAATCCATCCTAGGACAAGCTGAACTGAATTGACCGTCCTGCTGCCTTTGTTGGCAAAGTTAACTCAGTTTGGGGGTCAGTCGAGTTTCAGGGAATGAACCAGCAGACAGAGAATGAAGACTGTCTCCTTTCTCATGTCTTCGTAGATCCCAACCTGCCCTCAGTCACCACCTGTTCCTCTCGGTGCCTGCGGGATTCGAGGTGGGTGCCCCAGCCTCGCTCCTAACTGCCTGTTATGTCTCCCTGCTGTTGTTGAGGCTCTCTTCCCAATCACCTTAAAATCCTCTGCCTTTTCCTTCTTTGCCTTCCACCGAAAGGATCCTGAACATACAATAGGCCCATAATAACATCTTCATTATTCCTCAGGTAAGGTAGCAGAATACTGCATCTCAAAAGCTTATGGTGAAAAGAGGCGTGTGTAAGGGGCGCCTGGGTGGCTCAGTCGGTTAAGCCTCCGACTTCAGCTCAGGTCATGATCTTGCCCCGCATCGGGCTCTGTGCCGACAGCTCAGAGCCTGGAGCCTGCTTCGGATTCTGTGTCCCCCCCTCTCTCTGCCCCTCCCCTGCTCACACTCTCTCTCTCTCTCAAAAATAAATAAACATTGCAAAAAAAATTTTTTAAGAGGCATATTTAAGAGCCTCAGCTCTGGATTTACTCTGTGAAGATTCAAATCCCACCCGTCCCCCTTAGAGCGCGACACCTCTACACCAAGCTAATGGACTCATTTAATTGTTTCACTTGCAAAAGCGACGATCGCGATGGTATCTGGCTTAAAATGTTGTTACGATGATCAAACAAAACACACTACGCAAAGCACAGCACTTGAAATTTAATTAAGGGCTTAATCGATGCTAGATGTTTATTATTTAATTATTCTTGCTGTCAACGTTGTGAAAACGGTATTGTAAATCATTTTAAATCGTTAGCAAAATATTTAAATTGTTATTACTTAAATTATTGTTGTTCTTATTTATCAAGAATCACACTGTGATCGCTATAATCACTGAAGCTTTGAGGCGGAGTGTGTAGATTTTAGAACCATGCTGCCTGAGTGGTTCTGCTACCTTCTGGCTCTGTGACTCGGGCAGTGACTCAGTTGTTCCTTTCCTCATGTTTCTATCTGAAAAGTGGGGATAAAAATAGTACCTACCTCTCGGAGGTGTGAGAGTTACACCCGTCTACATCACCCTGACCACATATATTTCACAGCTTCTGTTTTCACTGAATCACAGGACACGAATGGAACATGGAACACCTCAGCGGGAGGACATGGGAGGCACTGATCTCAACCAGGACGGTGGCCTGGGTTGGAATCCAGACTCCTCAAATGATCATCCCTTGAATCTTCAGTATATCCCTTAACTTCCCAGAGAATCAGTTTCCTGATCTATAAAACAATTTGGTTTAACATGTTCCTCGTGGAATTACCGCAATTTGATTATTGCAATAAACAGGAGTTGAATGTGAACCTAAATTTGAATCTTTGGGAGCCAGCCTCCGGAAAACTCCTCATTTGACCTTTGGTGGCACTTGTAGGAGACGCATGTTGTATGATGACCACAAACATGCCCTCATCTGCCAGTGTGGATTTGGATATATATTTGCATCTTCTTTCTGTGATCCCTTCTTCTTCTATCTGTTGGGGACACTGCTGCTAAATGTATAGCTTCTTCTAGCCCCACTGTGCACATCTCTATTTTCATCCAAGACTTCTACGTGTCCTCATTCTGCCCTCACCTCTCACCAGCCCTCTGATTGTTCCTTTCTTACATTGGGTGAGAAGTAGGATAAACTTGGGGCACCTGGGTAGCTCAGTCGGTTGAGTGTTTGACTCTTGATTTCAGCTCAGGTCGTGTCCCAGGGTCATGAGAGCAAGCCCCGCCATTGGGCTCTCACTGAGTGTGGAGGCTGCTTGAGATTCTCTCTCTCCCCCTGCCGTTCCCCCACTCATGCTCTCTCTGTCTCTTTCTCTCTCTATAAAACAAAAATAAATAAATAAAAATAAATAAATACACAAATAAAAAGTAGGATAAGCTTATTCTATTGTAAACAAACTCAGTTACGTAGACACCATCAAAATGGAAAAGTAAGATGCACCCTTGTTGCCTACTGCTGTGTCTAAGCCCTTTTTGTTTTTGTAATGTTTATGTATTTATTTTGAGAGAGACAGACTATGAGCAGGGGAGGAGCAGAGAAAGAGGAAGATAGAGAATCCCAAGCAGGCTCTGTGCTGGCAGCACAGAGCCCAGTGCGGGGCTCAAACCCACGAACCATGAGATCATGACCTGAGCTGAAATCAAGAGCCACTTAACTGACTGAGGCACCCAGGCGCCCCTGTCTAAGCCCGTTTTGTTCTCCTCAATCCCTCATCTCACAATGCCCGGTCTTGGCACATCACTTGGCAAACCTTGTAAGCACCTGCTGACCCATCTTTTCCTTTCCAATTTCTTCTTTCCTACCCCCTACTTCAAATGTGACATTCCAATCTCCCTGGGTATGTGTGATTCCCCGAATGCATCAAGTGCTGTGGTTTTCGTGTCTTTTCACCCTAGTCCTCGAATATTCCCCCTTGATCAGATATCCACCACCACCGGCCTCCTTCTGATCTGTACTTGACTGTCATTCAATTAAGGAACAGTTTCTACCTTTAAGAGAAAGCGCCTCTTCTCTGAATCCTTTTTTGGTTCTTCAACCCTTGAGTAGATTATGTCCTTCCCTTTCCTGTCTCCTTCACGCTACCCTAGTGCTTTAGAGCTTTGTATATAGCTCTGTTATGGCACTTTACACATTGTACTTTCATTATTTGTCTGCCCTAGTCCCTGGCCTGTCTCATAAATTCGAGTAAAAGTCTGTGCTTAGTCATCATTGTCTCCCAATGAGAGACCAATCAGCACTGAGTAGTTGTTCAAAAACTATTTGATGAGTTAATGGTCTATATTTTTACCATCAAGGCTAAGGAATTAGGAATATTTTTACAAAACCAGAGCTGGAGCAACCTGACATGCACAAGAGCAAATGAATGAAAGCAAATGCGCCAAAGACAACCAGCTTCTTCCATATTGAAAGAAGGCTGTCAATTAATTATTCATTTTTGCGAGGAATTATATTCAAGCTTCATGAATGTTTGTAAGCAGGTTTTTTTCTAGATTCAAATTAATGCTGATATTTAGTTAAGACTTCAAGACACTAGGGGCGCCTGGGTGGCTCAGTCAGTTAAGCGTCCGACTTCAGCTCAGGTCATGATCTCACCATTCGTGAGTTCAAGCCCCGCGTCGGGCTCTGTGCTGAAGCTTGGAGCCTGGAGCCCGCTTCAGATCTGTGTCTCCCTCTCTCTCTCTCTCTCTGCCTCTCCCCTGCTCTCACTCTATCTCTCTCTCTCAAAAATAAACATAAAAAATTTAAAAAAAAGACTTCAAGACACTGTATATAAAAGCTATCTCAATAAAATTGTTAAAAAAAATGATGACTTAAAGAACAAAAACAATCTCTTAGAAGCCTCTCAGTATATCATGCACTATACAGGACTGTGCTTGAAACATTAACAGGAAGAACAAATGTGCTCTATTTGTTAAAGCTTAGAATTGCCCTCCAACAAGAAATAATAACAAGTCAGAAACAAACTATTTAAAGTAGGTAGACCAGTCGTTTATTGGCTATCACTGACATTTCATTTAGAGGAAAGCCAAGTGCTTTGAGGTACAGGAGGCACCGCAATATCATGTCTAGGATCTTGGGCTCTTGAGTGAGCCTACCCAGTCCCACCATCCGTGTCTCAATTTCCCTCCTCAATAAAATGGAGCTAATAATAACATCTGCTTCATAGGGTTAATGCGAGGAGCAAATCAGACAACCGCACCTAAAGCACTTAGCAGGCAATCAATTGTCAGCAAATATCATATGTTGTTGTAATCTGCTCAGTTAAAGGAGACAAGATGGTGAGTTTATTTAAACAGGGGAAGATGTAGAATCGCTCCATACCCCAAAATATATTATAGTGCAATAGAGTCAACACAGCTGAGACATGGATTCTCAGGACCTGGCTAAAATTTTAGTTCTTAAAGAAGGGTGAGGAGGAAAGGAATAGAATTCTTCTAGAATTCCAGGATGACCTGACTAATTGCCCCCATATGGTATAGGAGGATCCACACTGAGCAGCCGTATAGTGAACAGGACTGACCCTGCATTAGCTCCAGCGATAGTCGCTGCTACCTGGGTACTTTCTTTCTGCTATACAGAGAAAGGGGAAAAAGTTGTGGTGGCTGCCAGAGGCAGGGGGTGGAAGGTGGGGAAAACGGGTGAAGAAGATGATCAAAATGTACCAATCTCCAGTTATAAAATAAATAAATCCTGGGGATATAATATACGGTACGGTTACTATATAGTTAATAAGAAAGTTATTACATATTTGAAAGTTGCTAAGAGAGTAGATCTTAAAAGCTCTCACCACATACACACACAAATATAACTATGTATGGCAATGGACGTCGATCAGACTTATAGTGGTGCTCATTTTCTATATATACAAGTGTCGACTCATTATGTTCTATACTTGAAACTAATAAGGTGTCATATATTGATTATATTTCAATTTTTTAAACTGGAAGATAAGAACTAGAAAGGAAGTTAGACTTCTAACATTAAAAGTAACAACCACAAAACATTTGTCTCTTGCAGATATCATATAAGTGGATTCTTTGCAAATTTTAGAAAACTCAGGAGTCCGAGGCATATTGAAATTTCTAAGTTGGAGGTTACTTCTTCTTCTTTTTGAATAATAGGCACTTTACTATGCTTTTCTTTCTGCTTTTGTGTGTGGTTGAAATGTGTATTATATATATACATATATATATACATATATGTATATATATATAAATGTATATATATGTGTATATATATAAATGTATATAAAAATGTATATATATATATTTATATATATATATATATATATATATATATATATATATATAAAGTCAGTGCCAAATGTGAATAGTACCACAACTGAATTTTTTTAATACAAAAATGTTTCTCCTTCTGGACTTTGCATGAAGTCAGATGGGATAGATTGCCTTTGATTTTCCTTATGTAAAAATCTTCCTGCTTGGGGGATAGGTTGTTCATTTAAATTTTACTTTGGCAGCTAGTTCTTAACACTTCGGTCAGTTTTCCTTTATCTACTTGTTGCTTGTCTCTTGCCAATTTTATCATTGTTGTTGCTGCTACTTCTGTGATGATGGAACCCCCAGGCTGTAACCACTACCATCATGGAATTTTAAAGCTGTTCTCCATAGGAGCTGATTCCAAAAAGGCCTCACCTCCCCTGCAGACCAGGTCTAGATGTTTCGAGGCTAACGGTATGCGCGACTTCTCCCTCTGTTCTTCCGGAGGACCTAAAACACAGTCTCAGGCTCTTTCTCCCCTGAGAATAGGAGGGGGTGAACGTTGAAGCCCTACCTAATGACTGATGGCAGATCCAAAAAAACGAGGTCCAATAGCAAACAGGAAACTGAGAGTCCATGGCAGAGCTCCAGGAGCAAAAACAAAAAAATCCAGAAAGAGAAGAGTCTTAGCAAAAATAATCAGGGATGAGAGAGCGGAGAGAGATAGAAGGTATCAAGTACACAATGATTCGTGTTCTTTCCTTTGTACATTTTTTTCACAAGAGGGTTTGAATTCCTTGATTTCACTAGCTTACCATAGTTAGCTCAAAACCCTCTCTGAGTTTACCTAAGCGTTCCTTAATTCCCTGACGCCTTCAAATTAAAATAAAGTAAAACCAAGTAACAACAAAACCCAAAAACCCGGTAAAAAAATAAAATAAAATAATTCAAATTTCCTTGGACCATAGAGTAGAGCAGAAAATCATGTCTATTTACACGGTTATCTTTATAGACTTAGAGCAACATTTGAATACGAGCTCAGGGGTGGAGTGGGCCATAAATTTACTATGCCTAGAGAATCAAGTGAGCAAAGAGAAACAAATTCTCTGCTTTTATATAAATGATCAAATCTTCCTCATGAACCCTAATCCCACCAGGAGATGAGGAGGCAGGTTTTAAATGGACCAAATAATGGGGTCCCAATATGTTTCCATTTAAATAGTCTCTTTTGAATGACTCACTACATTTCAGGTAGTTTCTCAGTCTTTTAGATTTTTCTTTCTTTCTCCTTGCTCATCTTCAAGAGGTCACCTGTGTCTGGGGGAGTGACAGCTCATGGCTTGATAGGCTTCGTGGGGGGGTGGGGGGCGGTCTCAGATCCACAGACTTGTCAGAAGGTCTCTCCAGCTTCTGCCATGAAGTTGCTAATCTGATTGAGTTCCTGGGCTCTAATCCGTTGAGATGTGCCTGAGTTTTGCCGGCTGATAACTCAGAACTCACGTTTAAATTCCAGGTTTGCCACATCCCAAAACGAAGTCCCCGCAAAGCCTCATTTCTCCAACTTGAGGACCTAGCCCATCCGCCATGTTCTCGGCACTTCTGTGTCGCCTGAGGGCGCTGAGCCTCACTGTTCAGCCTGACTGGACCAAGTGCCATCTGTTCTGCTTTCCTAAGATAGAGTAATTTTTATTACCACTTTACTTTCCTCTTTCTCTTTCTTTTCTCCTCCTTTCCCTTTTCTTCTCTAAGCTAGCTGCCACAGAGAGTACCCCCTCACTGTGATGTTTTTTTGTTTGCTAAACGTATGGAATATATGTGGGAACATGTTACATCCCGGGAAAGGACAATATGCTGCAGTGGTTAAGAGCTCTCCACAGTTGAATTTAAATTCCTGTCCCAACATGTTCCCCTGCTCAAATAAGTTCCCTCACAGAGCCTCTATTTCTTCATCCTAAGAATGAAGATAACAATATTGTACGGTAAGAGACTCATGAAGACAACATCAGCCATCTCGATCTTAACACGTCCGAGGTCATACGCTTGGTTTTCCAAGCTACAGAACTATGCCTCCTCCGATGTATGGTTTTAAAGTAATCTCTACTCCCAACACGGGGCTTGAACTCGTGACCCCAAGATCAGAAGTGGCACACTCCACCGACTGACCTGGCCAGACACCCCTCCACTTCCAATCTTTCCATCTCAATAAGTGGCCATTCCTCCCTACGCATGTTCCAGGCAAAAACATTTAGATGGTCCTTGGCTCCTCTCTTACTATCTTACCACATCCAAATCCTTGAAAAATCTTGTCACGCTACTGATGATGTAGAATCTGACCACTCCTCATCATCTTCACCTCTAGCGCCCTGGTCCAAGGAAAAATGACCCATCGCTTCTTAGGTTAGGTAATCGTAGATGCTACTGTGGAATATCTCAATGGTTTAACACCAAAGAAGTTGGTTTTACGCTCTTGATCAACGGCCAGCTTTATCTCAGCAGTGAGCTTGGGAACAACCTCTTTCGTCCTTGTGGCCCGGCACCTTCGACACTGGCATCAAAGCTGCAGACGTGAAAGATCATGCAGGTGGCACCAGGCCTGGAAGTGGCATACGTCGCTTCACTCACGTCGCAGAAGTCAGAAAGCAGTGAGATGGCCATACCTCACCGCAAAGTTGCTGGGAAAAGTCTATCTGTGTGCTAAGGAGAAGAGAAAGGGGTCTGGTACATAGCTAGGCAGTCTCCACCACTCTCAACCTAGACAAACGTCCTCTACTTACAAACATTCTCTAAGTCTTTCCCATTTTTACCTTTGTGCTCTCCCAGTTCTTTTTCTCCACATATCAACTTACTCATCCTTTGAAACACAACTCAGATCACCTCCCTCGTTTGCTCAACACCACCTAATGGTTTTTCATCTCGAGTGTGTATGCCAGAGTCCTTATGACCCAGGGCTTTACATGATCTGCCTCTTACCCAGTTTCATGATTCCTTTCTTAGCCTCCCCCTACTTGCTCACTCCACCACGGCCACACTGGCCAGCATAGTCTCCCTCAAATGTGCCAAGCACATCGCATTTCCTCTCTCTTCTGCCCAGAACACTCTTCCCTCCAGATACTCTCAGAGCTCGCCCTCAGATTGCCTTCAGACCTATGGTCAAACTCCAGCTTATTAAGCAGCCTTTGTTGGAGAGCCAATCCAAATGACTCTCTCTCCACTCCCTTTTATGTTCCACTTCACAAATGATGTATTTATTTCTAGGCTTAGTGTCTTTCTTCCAAAATCAGAGTGGTTTCCCTCACGGGAGCAGGAACTTTGTTTTAACCCCAGCCCCTTGGTAATAAGACAGTGCACAGACAGGGGCTTACCAAATAGTCTTATTAATTATTGAAAAAAATGACTGAATTAGTAAGTGAATTAATTGTTTAGCACACAGCTTGGCAAAAAGTAACCAATAAATGGTAGCATTGCTGTGATACCAAGTTTTTCTCTTAGTTTGGAAAGGATGTTCATTTTTTTCTATTTTATTAATAGTGGGTATTTTATGCTTTTCAAAAAAATGGGCAAATACAAAATTAATTTCTTCCTCATGTCCGCATCATCCTTAACATGACTTTCTCTATTCTTTTAACTTTTCATTCTTACGCCTTTGCTTCAATAGATGTCCTACATCTATCAAATGAGGTGGGAGCGAGATCACAGGTAGAGAAGAAAGGAGGAGAATAATTTATAGTTGAACATACTGCTAAAAGTGAAAAAGTCAGTGACCACATCTTGTGCTAAAAAGGAATAATAAGATGTAAAACATTATAAGCAAATGTAACCATTTTTGCCTAATTGAGTTTCAGTCAAAATTGTATGTAGAGTCAAGGCCTCAATTTCTGAAATGGAAGCAATGACAATCTCTATGACTAGAAATAAGATGAGATAAATATAACTCTTTCTCTTACCTTATGTAGAAAAAACAAAGCATGTGAAAAATATCTCAGACTTTTGTTAGTACGGTATTCCACCTGATATAGTTTGTATATAGGGAAAAAAAAAATCACATGCCTAATCAGAAGTCGAAGGTAGCTTGAATAGAAATTCTAAACTGTGAAAAAGATCGAAGTGTGACTTTCAATTAGCTTAGAAATGAGCTCTAAAACTCTGACTGTGTCTTCAGAAATGATACCTATTATTCCTCCAGTAAATAAAAAGTGGGATGGTAAAGGGTAATTTGAGGCCGCTCCAAAGATTCAGTGTCTGATTTTGTTAACTTCTCAGCTAATTACAGGTACCTAATGAAAAATTACTAGATACCACTGAATTCTTGACAGGTTGGAAAAAAAAACACATTCTGAAGAAATTGTGATATTGAGACTTATAATCCATAATTATAAGCATAATTCCCTTTAGGCTTGCTTTCTCTAGCAAGACCAAAATCCATTCAAATCAGTGAGGTTTTTGTTTGCATGTGTAGAAGGGTGTGGGTGGGGGTGAGGGCCATTTGAGAAAACTTACATAAGATCCATTGTTATATTAATGAATATATATTGTAAGGTAGGATATGAATAACACTGACTTTTAAAACACTTTGAAACTGAGAACAAACAGGGTTGATGGGGGGTGGGAGGGAGGGGAGGGTGGGTGATGGGTATTGAGGAGGGCACCTTTTGGGATGAGCACTGGGTGTTGTATGGAAACCAATTTGACAATAAACTTCATATATTGAAAAAAAAAATAAAATAAATAAAACACTTTGAACCCGCTACTTCTAGGTAAAGTACTTTCAAAGGAAGAGGCCACAATAACCTTCTTAGATGACGTGTGGACCAGCTATCCCATTGTTCCACCAACTGTCCTCAGACAGTGCTAATAGGAGCTCCTTACCCCACCCGATGGATCTTGCCAGCTGCTCCAACTGAATGGTGGTCAAGCCCCATGTAAGAGATGAATCTAGGTTACAGCCAGGTTGAACTTTCAGAGAACCATTTTAGGTGGAGTCAAGAGGGAGGGATAACAGATATGTAAGGGGGAGAACTCATAATTGCCGAAAAGGCATTTTATTAGTAAGTTATTAATAAGAGAGTTATTAATAGGTTAGGAGCAAAAGTCAAGCTGCAGTCATAGGGACAAGCTGGGAAGCAAACTTGGGTGTAAGGGCTGTTTGCCTTGGAGCTCCTGGAGTCAGAATGCAGGGCAGCCAGGCAGAGCTTCACTTACCTGGGGATGATAAAGATAATGAGGAGAGGGGGGAGGGGAAGGAGGAACAGTGGGGGAGTGGTCTTGAACATAAGGCAAACCCAGAACTTGCTAAACGTTTGCCTCCAGATGCGGCTTCTCTATCACTTGCATCAGAACCCTCTGGGAGGGGAGGTTTCAGACACAGATTCCCAGACTCCACCCCACACCTCCTGAATAACACTGTTGGAAGTGGAGCCTAGGAACAGAGACTTTTAGGTAGCTTAGGCACATTTACATTTGCATGCTAAATTCCTTACCTGTGCCGTTCAGCTTAATCCTCCAACAGCTCTACGATGCTCGTGTCCTATTATTATCCCCTCCCTACAAAGGAAACTGACTCAGAGATGCTGACCAACTCAAGGCACAGAGTTTACGGGATGCAAACTCAGATATCCTGACTCTGGATTCTGTGATCGTTCATCGCTGCAGACCAGGGGTACTCAAACTTTTTCCGTAAAATGGCCAGATCATCATCATCTAAGGTATTGTCTGCTCTAGGGTCTCTGTTGCAACTACTCAACTCTGCCACGGACAATGTAAACAAGTGGACATGGCTGGGTGTTCCAATAAAACTTTACAAAAACAGGTGCCTTTCTGATGACCCCTGCTCCAGACTCAGAATTGCTTTTCGAGGTATGGTATTCAGAATAGCAGCATCTTGGGATCTTACCAGAAATGCAGAAGCTTAGCCTGCTCCAGACTTGCTGAATCAGAATCTGCATTTAACGCGGCTTCCACGTGATGTTTATGCACATTAAAGTATTAGACTCCTACTCTAAGGCATTTTCAAAGGACTTCCTTTGAAGTGCATGCACTTGGCTTCTGACAGTGAGTGTGTTGACTGGGTCCCGAAAAAAGTTCAAAAATAAATAATAAAAATCTTTAATCAGGAAAAGAACTCTTTCAACTAAACTTTTTTTTAATTTTTTATTTATTTTTTTAACGTTTATTTATTTTTGAGACAGAGAGAGACAGAGCATGAACGGGGGAGGGGCAGAGAGAGAGGGAGACACAGAATCAGAAGCAGGCTCCAGGCTCTGAGCCATCAGCCCAGAGCCCGACGCGGGGCTCAAACTCACGGACCGAGAGATCGTGACCTGAGCTGAAGTTGGATGCTTAACCGACTGAGCCACCCAGGCGCCCCTCGACTAAACTTTAATCAGTAACTCTTACTACTTCTTTTACTGTCTTTATTCTTTGCAGCACATAAAGGATCAGTGTTCATCTCCAAATAGTAGGAAGACAGTGGGAATGGGATTAGTATTTAACTATTAATTTGGTATAGGGGCGCCTGGGTGGCTCAGTCAGTTGGGTGTCCGACTTCGGCTCAGGTCATGATCTCACCGTTTGTGAGTTCGAGCCCTGCGTCGGGCTCTGTGCTGACAGCTCAGAGCCTGGAACATGCTTCAGATTTTGTGTCTCCTTCTCTCTCTGCCCCTCCCCCACTTGTGCTCTGTCTCTCTCTATCAAAAATAAATCTAAAAAAAAATTAATTTGTTATAAACTTAGAGAAAAGTTGCAAGGATAATATACTCTTCTACCCCATACTAATCAATTTTTACATCATTTGCCTCACTATTATGTACCTGTCTAGATAGATAGAAAGAAAGACAATAGAGATGGATGAGTGGATGGATGGATGGATGGATGGACGGATAATTTTTTCTTTCTCAAACTGAGAGTAGATTGCAGAAATCATTCTTTTTATCCGTAAATACTTCAATATGGTGAATGGATGGATGGATGGAGGGAGGGATGGATAGACGGATAATTTTTTTCTTTCTCAAACTGAGAGTAGATTGCAGAAATCATTCTTTTTATCCCTAAATACTTCAATATGGATTTTCGTAAGAATAATATAATTCTTTTACATAACTATAGTCCAATTATCAAAATCAGGAAATTTAATATTAATATACCATTATCTAACCCACAGCCTATATTTAGATTTTGTCAATTGTCCTATCCAGAGTAACGCATTGTAATTGGTTGTTACCTCTCTCTGTTGCTCTCTCTCTCTTTTTTTTAATGTTTACTTATTTTTGAGAGAGAGCACGTGCATGAGCATGAGAGAGAGCAGAGGAGGGGCAGAGAGAGACAGAGACAGAGACAGAGGATCCCAAGCAGGCCAGGTGCCATCAGCACAGAGCCCGACATGGGGCTTGAACTCATGAACTGTGAGATCGTGACCTGAGCTGAAACCAAGAGTCGGACGCTCAACTGACTGAGCCACTCGGGTGCCCCACAGTTGTTACATTTCTTTAATCTTTATTAATATGAAAGAGTTCCTCAGGCTTTCTTTGTGTTTCTTGACTTGATATTTTCGAAGATTACGTACCAGTTCTTTGTAGACTGCCCTTCACTTTGGGTTTGTCAGATGTTCCCTCATAATTAAATACAGGTCATGCATTTTTGACTGGAACATCACTAACGTAGCACTGTGATCCTCTTGGTGTATCATGTCAGGAAGCACACGATGTCACTTCGTCCCAGTGTTTGTGATGTGACTTTCGGCCACTTAATTAAGGTGGTCACTGCCAGAGTTATCTACGATACGGGTACTATTTTTAATTTGTGATGAAAAAGTTATTTATGGAGAGATACTTTGAAAGTATATAAATATCCTGTTCTTCATCAAATTTTTACCACTAGCTTTAGCACTTATGGATGATTTTCTAACCCTACCATTCTTTCTATTTGCAGTAGTTGGCATTCTATAAGAAAGAGCTGGCCTTTCTCACCCACTTAGTTTGTTTTAATTTTTTTAAATTTTTTGAGAGAGAAAGAGAGACAGAGTATGAGCGGGGGAGGGGCAGAGAGAGAGGGAGACACAGAATCGGAAGCAGGCTCCAGGCTCTGAGCTCTGTCAGCACAGAGCCTGACGTGGGGCTCAAACTCACGAACTGTGAGATCATGACCTGAGCCGGTCAGTCGCTTAACTGACTGAGCCACCCAGGCGCCCCTCTCACCCACTTATTTATTGAACTATTAACTTACATCATTATGGAATCTCAGATTCTCCGAGATAATATTTAGATCAGCCAAGGTGACATTTGTGTCAATGCACCCTGAGTTTGAGAGCCACTATATGAAGGAAGGAAGTGAGGTCCAAGAAGGTTAGTTTACCCAAGGTCAGAGAATTAATGGAAGACTAAAACCCTCTCTCCAAATCTAGTGGCTTCTTCATATCGATAACTTCCAAGTCTGGAGACTGAATACCTACAGAATCATCTGAAGGCAGATCACTTGGGAAACCTGTCAAAAATGCTGCTCCCAAGTCTAATCCCCAGGGATTCTGATTTGGTAGGTCTTACATACAGCCTAGCAATTTATACCGGAAAGCAAAACAAAACACACTCAAAGAATCCTTTCTGCTTATCTCAGTTGCTTTTTAAAAAAAAATACATATTATGATATGTCTTCGAATCCAAGGTAACAGGTACTTTAAGAAACCGCATCAACTTAATAATGGCTTTGAAGGCAAAATAAGAATCAATGGCACATTGAAAACACACCTTAAATGTATATATTTTATACAGTTTGGGCTTCAGAAAGATTGGAATATGAAAAATATTAATTTTATACTCGGGGAAGTAAGAATGTAAGATATTCATGAAATAAGTAGGTAACTATTCTGCTTGGGAGTACATATATTAGTTGAAGCTGGTTATTTATTAAGTTATGTGGTAATGAGTCCCCCTGCCCCATGCTAGACAGTTCTATAAGGGAGTCTCCATATTTGGTTAGCACCTACATGAGCTGTCCACAGCCAGTGTTCACCAGATGGCAAACACTGTTACCACGAGAGTCATACGTCTAAGCAGGGTTTGTCAACTGCTAGCGACATTAGGGACCGGGTTATTTTGTTGTTGGGGACTTTCTTGTGCATTTTAGGATGTGGAGCAGTGTCTCTATCCCTGGCCTCTATCCCCTCCATGTCCCCAAGTTGGGACAAGCAACAATGTTTCCATGCAGGATGACACTGAAGGACAAAATCACCCTTGATCGGGGACCAACGGCACTGAGTCGAATAGTGACCCCTCAAAAGACAATTTCACCAGGAACTGACCTGTAAATGTGACCTTATTTATAAAAGGGTCTTTATAGATGTGGTTTCAAAGGAGATAATCCTAGATATATGTGGAACTTGAAACCAATGACCGGCAGCTTTATAAGAGAGAAGCAGAGGAGTTTCAGGAGATGCTGAGACTCAGAGAGATACTACAGACAGAGGCAGAAATTCACATGCTGTCGCAAGCCAAGGATACCTGCAGCGAGCGGAAGTAGGAAGAGGCAAGAAAGATTCTCTCTTCAAGACTTTGGAGAAAATGTGGCTCTGCCAATGCCTTGATTTTGGACTTCTGGCCCCCAGAAGTTTGAGAGAATAAATTTCTGGTTTGAAGCCACCAAATTTGTGGTTATTTGTCATTGCCACCCGAAAGAACTGATGCACCACTCACTGGCCTAAGGGAAAGAGAAGCTTTAGTTCATATTATGTGCATGTGTACTTAGGTGTAATTGTTACTTAATCGCAAATGAGAGAAGTACAATTTGCACCAGTAGCCAAGGGGATTCATGGGGAGAATATTGAGGTACTTGAAATAATCAAGTACAGGCTGACCAATCAAACTTTGCAAAAGTCAGAGATTCAGTTAGCCTTTAGAAAAAAATAAATGGAAATAGGTGTTTATACCTTGCCCACTCACTCCTTTTCTCCATCTATGATTTTCTCTTTGTTTTTCTCCACATAATGGCATGTTCTACGTTCCAGGACTGAGGCCAATTATGGTCTCCAAGGCTTACACCTGGAGAGTCCCACAGTCAGTGAAAGTCTGACTTCTCTGCCCTCCATTCAGTTTTTAAATTATGGGGAGAGAAAACATTGACCTCATGTTGGTCAGATGCTCATTCCTAGAACAAGCAGGAATGGCAGGGGGGCAGGCCATGTAAAACTCTGTTTTTACCTTATGGTAAACATTATGGATGGCGGGGGGGGGGGGGGGGGGGTGTGCCCTGGTGGCTTAGTTGGTTAAGCGTCCGGGGACTTTGGCTCAGGTCATGATCTCACAGTTTGTGAGTTCAAGCCCCGCATTGGGCTATGTGCTGACAGCTCAGAGCCTGGAGCCTGCTTTGGATTCTGTATCTCCCTCTCTCTCTCTGCCTCTCCCCTGCTTGCATTTCTATTTGTCTCTCTCTCTCTCAAAAATAAACATTAAAAAAACTAAAAACAGGGGTGCCTGGGTGGCTCAGTCGGTTGAGCGTCCAACTTCGGCTCAGGTCATGATCTCACAGTTCGTGAGCTGGAGCCCCACGTCGGGCTCTGTGCTGACAGCTCAGAGCCTGGAGCCTGCTGCGGATTCGGTGTTTCCGCCTCTCTGTCTCTCTCTCTCTACCCCTCCCTGGCTCGCACTCTGTATCTCTCTCTCTCAAAAATAAATAAACATTAATAAAAAAAAAATTTTTTTAAACCTAAAAACAAAAAAAACAAAAATAAAACTCTTATGGATGGGATTAAAGAACAATAGTTTCCAGGAGAAAGAAAAGATTTTGAGCAACCAAACCCACAAATATCTGCCATTGTACATAAATCAACATGATTAGCTTTAAAATATAATTTTCATATCAATACATTTCTCAGAAAGCGTGATGGCAAACAAATTAATATTTCCTCCACTCTAAATTTAGTCATTTGGCCAAATATATAGATAGGCACAGTGGTAGTAAAATATATATGTGTGTGTGTATATATATATATATATATACACACACATATATATGAAAATATATATATATTTATTATTATAAATATATATATAAATTTTATAAATATAAAAATATAAATATTATTATAAATATATATTATTATATATATTTATTATATATATATTTTATATACACACACATATATATGAAAATATATATATATGAAAATATATACATACATTTTATATATATATATATATATATATATATATATATAGGAAAACATAACTAGAACCACCCAATGGTTTTAGTGTCACGGAAGTTCAGTAAGTAAAAGAATAATGGAGTCTTCAACAAAGTCCTGGGTGTGAAAATTCCATAACAGAACTTTTTAGAAGTGAATGCCCCACCTTAGGAATCCAAACAAAGCCCATAATGAATCATTCAGATGTCCTGAAAAGAGACCTATTTCCAAATTGATTAGAATGATCAAGCGTATTGTCATTCTATCTTGAATGAGATATAAAATAAGGCAGGATAAAATTTTAAATTCTCTCTCTCTCTCTCATTAATCTGTTAGTCCTTAAAGGCCCTGAGCTTCCTGCTTCATCAGTATTGGTAAGTATATCATCGGGTCCCTCCCCGCTTATGCCGGATGTAGGTCTTTTGTCTCCGTGCCCTATTGGATTGCAGAGATTCCTGAATATTTCCTCTGACCAGCCTGTCTAGGAATTTAAAATGCACCATCCTAAAATGGAGGTGATGGCCTCAACACATGGAATGTAGCACCTTGTTTGGACAGTAGAAGTGGGACTATAATCAGTAACATCTTACTATCACTTTCTGTTGCAAGGAATATTTTCCTCGTGGTAGGCTGCGGCTGAAGACTTTCCCCCAAATCATAGAAGTCAGCAAATACTCTGAGATCAAGGGAGCAAAGAGTGATATTTAATAAATATATTCTTAAGATATTTTGCATGGTTGTCTCCTCTACTGCATAAATAACCCTTTGCTCAATATTCAGTTACTACAACGATGGATTGAAAGACACAGTCCCGAATCAGGGTGGCAGACATCCGTTTTGGAACCCAGGGACTTATCCTTCCAGATTCTGGGAGTGGCGGCTACTGACTCTCACACTTGAGTCCCTCTCCATGACTGCCCTTGGCCCAAGGGAACTGCCTCGCCCTGGTCACATCCTCTCTGGGAGTAGCCTGCAACCCAGGATTCACCGTGAATGCAGGGGCACACAGGCCCAGCCACTTTGCCTCCATGGGGATAAGTCTGAAGAGCTAGGTCAAGAGCTCCCTGTGTGGAGGACACACTGAGGCCCTACTGGCATCTGCAGCACAGGCCCAGCTCTCTCTCTGCCCCATCCTGCTGCTCAGTCATACACACATGTGTTGTTCCCAAAAGCCCACTCCCACCCCGGCCCAGTTACCTACTGGTAGGCACATCTCTGCCTCAGAAACCTTGAAGACCCCAACCTAAGACAGAGGGTCGTGTCAGAAATACTGAACCCAGAAGCAGAGGATCTGAAAACCATGGAGAACATAACTCTGGTAAGGAGTGTGTGCTCTTTTCGTCTTCACACGGAGATACCACCTCACGCCGCTCAGAGTGGCTAAAATGAACAAATCAGGAGACTATAGATGCTGGAGAGGATGTGGAGAAACGGGAACCCTCTTGCACTGTTGGTGGGAGTGCAAACTGGTGCAGCCGCTCTGGAAAACAGTGTGGAGGTTCCTCAAAAAATTAAAAATAGACCTACCCTATGACCCAGCAATAGCACTGCTAGGAATTTACCCAAGGGATACAGAAGTGCTGATGCACAGGGGCACTTGTACCCCAATGTTTATAGCAGCACTCTCAACAATAGCCAAATTATGGAAAGAGCCTAAATGTCCATCAACTGATGAATGGATAAAGAAGATGTGGTTTATATATACAATGGAATACTAGTTGGCAATGAGAGAGGATGAAATTTGACCATTTTCAGCAACATGGATGGAACTGGAGGGTATTATGCTAAGTGAAATAAGTCAGGTAGAGAAAGATACCATATGATTTCACTCATACGTGGACCCTGAGAAACTTAATGGGGAATCATGGGGGAGGAGAAGGGGGGAAAAAAAGGGAGGGAGGCAAACCATAAGAGACTCTTGAATGCTGAAAAGCAACTGAGGGTTGATGGGGTGGGGGGGAGGAGAAAGTGGGTGATGGGCATTGAGGAGGGCACCTGTTGGAATGAGCACTGGGTATTGTATGGAAACCAACTGGACAATAAATTATATTTAATAAAAAAAGAGTGTGTTCTCAAAAAGGGATTCTATACTAACCTTCCAGCTACTTCTAGTAACCAAATGAGTGAATACTGGAATTCTTGCACTCTCTGGGTCCCTAAAAGGGAAATAAATGGAAAAGGAAGGATGAAGGGGAAAGAAGGAGGAAAGCAGGGAAGGGGGGAGGGGAGCAAAGGAAGAAAAAAAAAAAAAAAAAAGAAACATGCCCAATAAACTGAGTCTGCTTTGCAGTTTTACACTTTTGAGAGCTCTTTTAAGTATTGCAATAGTTATTTTTAGAGTATAATTACCATCCATTGGATACCTATGCTACTCTTGCTGCCTTACACATGCTATCTCTAAACTTAAAATCAATACCACAGGGGAGATAATATTATCAGAGAGGTTAAGTGATTTCCCCAAAGGCACAGAGCTAGTAAAAGACGAAACAGGAATTGAAAACAACTCTTGGCACTAAATCCTGCTTTCTTTTGTCTAAGTCAGATGCTGCCTCTGTTCCCAGTGAGGAGCACAGACCCACGCCAGGAGCAAAGTTTGACTTTATTTTGAAAGATAGCTGCCTTATTAGTTGGGACTCTTTTCTCAGCAAGGGACAGAAACTCAGTTCAAACTAGCTGAAACACAGAAGCTAATTTATGATGAATAAGGATACTTCTTTATACTGTTTCATGCATGAACACTAAGAAAAAAATATTACTTGATCTCAAAGGGGAAAAAAAAATGTGACCAAGGACAACAAAACTGTTAGGATTCACTTTCTCTTTGCCACATGTGGAAAACATTACAGCCAACATCCCTGGAACTTTACAGCTCCGAAGAGAAAGATTGGCCTATTTTCTTTGTCCCAAGGAAAAAGAAAAATATATCCCACTTCGTTAGCCAACCCTGAACCAATCACCCCTGACCTGGGATCAGAGTTACAATGTAATATGTTTGTCTTTACTATACCCTGCGGCTAGAAGCAGCAAGGAGAGAGTGAAGATTTTAGAAAGAGGAGGAGGGGCAGGGATGTTACTAAATATCACTGTATAGATTCATCAGATGTCCTCACAATGTATGAACTTGGTTAATGTCCACACTGAGCAGCTTTCTGATTTTCTTTAGATAGCTGTCAGACATATGACTGCAAAATGTGGCCATTCCATGAAAGATGGCGGGCAGGGTTGGCTGCGAAAACAGCCCCGAAATCGTCCCTTTGTTATTACAGAAGCGTGCTGTTGTCCTTGTACCCTCCAAAAGAAAGGGGGTTGAAAAGACAGAGCAGGAAGTAAAGTCTGGGCCATTTTGGAAGCTAAAACTTTCCTTACTAAAGCAGGAAATTAACGTCTTCCTGATCATGATGGCTGAAGGAGATTGAAGAGAAAGAATCGGTGATGAAGACGCTTAAGACACATTTTTCTGACGGCATCATGCATGAAGTCCTAAGAGAAAACTGAGCAGAGAGTGTGTGCTTCCCGTGGAAGTGGGTTAGTAATCAGATACATACTTTATTAACATATGCTTCAAAATGTTTCCCTTCCTGACTGATCAAAGTGGGGGTGGGGAGCGGCCCTGATGGAGCCCGAGGTTTCTCTCCAGGCCCTTCTTAAAGACCCAGTTGCAGACCCACCTTCAAAGTACACAAAAGGACAAAAGGGCCTTTCATTCTACCCTCCCTAGAAGGGCTTGAGGTTGAAAATGGCTATTTGTTCCCTCTGCGACATATATGTCTGATAATATGCATGGGCACGCATAATTGACTGGCTGCATTATGTATGAATTAGACCCCACTCTTGTTTGGCAACAGCTGGAGGGGTTTTTTTTCTTTTTTTTTCTCCTCCAGATGCCCAGCTGCAGTAGGGCCCCCTCCCCCTCCTCAACACGTGCCTGTGCCACACACACACCCCACACATGGGCACTGGGGACAATTGTCCTAATTTACCAGAACCCAAGAACCACTATAGCGGGCGCAATGTGTTTTGTTTGCGTTGCTTTTCTTTTACTAGAATTCGTTTTTCTTCCACATTTCATTGCTGCCCTTCTACCAATGGAACAAAGACTCGGGCCAAACAAGCGCCCTAGTAATCACCTTGGTTCATTCTCACAGCCAAAGGCTTCTAAACGCACTGTGTTTTCAAGCTGTTGGCTGCATGGTCTCCCTGGGGAAATGCTTGCCACTTTTAAAGACATTTTGAGCCAAGAGAAACTAGGATAAAGGCACCATTGGGTAGTTTTTCTTGTTGTTGTTTCTTTGTTTGTGATCCATTATCACCAAGTCCCCGATCTCTTTTACTGAGAATAAGGCATTGTAGGTGGAATTAAAAAAAAAAAAAAAAAACGTTATAAATATGATACCACTTACGCAGTTCTAAGTTGAAGTACCATCTAAATGACATGGTTTTTAGGATGAAAGCTGCAATAATTAGCTGGTTATTTGCAAAATATTTCAATGAAATGAATATTAAAGCTCTTGGGGATGGTGGGGAGGGGTCTGAGTCATTGCCTGAATTTTGCAATTCCCCCTGGATATTCGCCATCCTACCAACATAGCTTGTATGTCAAAAAAAAGAAACATTGTATGTTAGAAAATGTTATGGGGAGCGATGTAAGTTTCTTTCACTCTATTCAACAGAGGGGAGTGTGTTTGTAGGCCCTACACAACCTAATCGATGGGCTGAAAATATCCTGGCAAAAATGACCCCTGCTACCTTCACCCCCCTCCCCCACCACCAAGAAATTCTCCCAGAATAAGCTCCTCTTGAAATGTTTCCCAAAGAGAGGAGCCTTTATACAGCGGCCTTCTGAAGACTCAGATGAAAACATAATAATCTTGATCAACTTGGCTGCCTAGTGGAGAAAGCGTTATGAAGAGTCTAATGACCATTTTCTTGCTGAAATGTCCTCTATAGCGGAGGTCAATCATCCAGCTACTTTCTCCATCAGACAGCTTGAAAGAATAAGGACATACAGGTAATCTTCTTCTGTATCTCACCAAATTTCTGAGGTCAAAGCACTTATGCAGTGAGGTCTCTCGGTACCATTAACCGTGAAAATATCCAATATCAAAATAATTCTGAATTTCAAAACCAATTTGAGTTTTTATCTGAGTATTCAGGGTATTCACCCTTGATATTGATGCATCCAACCACCAGCTCACCTTAAATTGGCCAAATTGATGAGGTCAGTTACGTTAAATAAGAGACCGCAATGCACTGTCCCCATTGTTTGTATGGCTGTTTTTTGCTTTTCTCATTATTCCTTCAGTACAGAATTTTGAGACAGCGGATTTGGTATATATATTATAAAACGAGGAGTGTTCTGGTTCTTATTGCTCTCTGCTCTCCTGCCTCTCAACAGTAGTGCAGGGGGAGGGGGAGGGGAGGGGGAGAGGGGGAGGATTTGGAGAGATAAATGAGGAAAAGAATGGTATCTAGCATAAAGTGGAACTTGAAATGGCTGTCATCAGCCTGGTGTTGAGCCAGACCATCCTTGGAATTAAAAAGACACGAGTTTTAATTTCTAGCTCCACTAACTCTTTAACAGCTTTCTCTCTGAGCCTCATTCCTGAAACAGAGATAATAGTACCTTTCTTTCAGAGTATGAAATGTGATGTTGGAAGGGCCAATGCCTAGTAAGGGCTCAGTTGACCTAAGCCAGCTTATTTCTGCCATTCAATGCTCTGCGGACACTGTCCTGAACTCCAGTCCATTTGTCTAGAGTCCTGCACCTAGCTCTAAGGTCTTCACCATGTTCTTGCACTTCTAGATGGATCAGTCCCACAGAGCCAGGCTGCCATGTTAAGAATCCACCTGGAAGACGTTATTGGCTGCCTCCCCACCTCCCATAGCCATATCCCCCTTCCTTCTTGCCAGTACAGCTACAGTTGGCTCAGATATCAGATAACGACATGTTCAAGAAAGACAGTCTTCCCCAGCATTCCAGGGGATTGGCTCAAACTGGACTATGGTTAATTCATTCCCCTTTGCGTCTGATAAGTGGCGTGGGAAATATTTCTCTTCTCAGATAGAAAAGAGAGAGAAAGAGAGATGGGGGAAACAGAACTGCCCTTCCTCCTCCTCCCGCCTGATCTTTTGCTCTGCCCTTAAGACTTCGCCATACGAAGATTTAGTGTTGGGATCTGGGCAACGCCATATATTGCCACCCACTGTGAGGGTAATGCCTCTAGAAAACACAAAGGAGCAGGCCCACACCCCTTGACGTGATTGAGCTATTAAATTAACCAATCCTGCAACGACCAAACTCAAAAATCCTTATTTTGTGAGATGATAAATCTCATTGAATTAGGTTTTCTATTTATTGCAGCTGGGAGCATCGTAACTGACACACACACACCACGTTTCTGTGCTCTTCCTGTGATGTTTGCAGACCAACAGGGCCTCCCTAGATTGGATGGTGGTGCAGCATTTCGCTCTATATCTAACCCAGCTGTATTTCCTTCTCTGTTTCAAGATGTCTGTGAGACTGCCTTGGTCACCTCACAAACTTGAAGTCACTCAAACAATTCCTTGATCTTAGCCAAAAGGCCGAGAAGCGATCACTCAAACAATTCTTAATTAGGTTTATGATAAGCTTTTCTTTTCTTTTTTCTTTCCTTCCCTTCTCTTTCCTTTCCTTTCCTTTCTTTTCCTTTCCTTCCCCCCCCCCCTTTTTTTTTTTAAGCAGGCTCCACACCCAGCACAGTGTCCAATGCAGGACTTGAACTCATGACCCTGAGATCAAGACCTAAGCTGAGATAAACCATTGGACGCTTAACCAACCAAGCCACCCGAGTGGCCCAAGATTAGCTCCTTTTCATTCTTCAAAATCCTCGATATACTCTCTTAGGAATCCATTGTGTTTTAGAGGATATGTAGAAAAGTTTTTAAATTCTATTTTCAGTAAATTCTCAATAGTCTGGTCTACGTGTCCAGTTGTGCGGATGACACGTGAAGACGAAGGGAGACTTTTAAGTTTGGTAAAATATGTGGCAGAAAGCAATAAAATTTATCTCCAGTTAAAGAAGAAGTTAGAGGAGGAAATCATTAAAAATACTGGCATCGAACTTCATGAACACTCTTGAGTTTATGTGGATTCAGATACCATGATATCTGTGATTCAGCAACCTTAGTGACAAAATCAGTTATTTATTTTGATCAGTTGAATGTGATGAAAGTAATACTGTTACCTCCAAGCCTGGGCCATCGAGGTCTCCAGCTTCTACGTTCACACGTGGAATGTTCCAACCCGGAAGCCCCGCTTTATTATTGTAAGAAGCACAAGAAGTAGGAGGGGCCAGGTGGAGGCGAACCAGGGGCTTTTGTAGACAGTCCCAGGTGAGCTCCCAGTCAGGAGTTCATACCCACTGATAACCATGAGGAGAAACGATCTGGGATATTCCTGTTCGGTGAAGTCTCTGGATGACTGCGGCCCTAGCTGATCCCACCCCGGAGCAGAGAACCACCCAGCTGAGACCAGTCGCTGCGCTGAATGTAATAGATGGTTGCTGTTGTATTAAACTGCTACATTTTGGAGTGGTTTCGTCACACAGAGCAATAGATTGCTGGAACTTTGCCCAAGCATACAGAATGAGTTTCCAGTGATGTCCCAGTCAACCGGCTGTCGGGAGAGAGAGGGAGGGGGCAAGGAACAAATCCTGATTGTAGTACTCTCCCATTTCCATGATATCAACACCCCCGCCTTGGCTGATTTCAAGCCACCAACACCATGTCAACTGGCTCATATAATTCCTGAAAATGGGATAATCAGCTCTCACAAGCCAGTACAAACCAGTTCCAGCAGGAGCCAACTCCAGCCCATCACTGAAATGATCCTGAAATAAGTAATAACTATTTTACCAACTTCATGCCCCAGACCTTTTCTAGCTTGTAATTCAAATAACATAAAGTTTCCCATTTGCATAGTGATTTATGTTTTATAAGTCACCTTTTTAACATCTGGTCTATTTTAATTTTCACACGAACCAAGAGAAATTGTTACCTTATCACTATAATGGAAATAAGGACGCTAAAATTTAAAGAATAATTTGCCAAACTTACACCCAGATCTTTTCTCTCTGGAGTCAAGATTCTTTGGAACGGCACAGATTTTACAGGATAGATGCCCCCAGTTCTACTCAGCATTATGACCCTCTCCCTCCACATTTTCTTATACCGAGTGTATAATGCCTTTGAATACAAAGGGATAAAAGGCTACAATTCATTGCATATATTGTATGAAGGTCTCTCTGTATAACCGTCCAAGGACCAACTAAATTCATTTACTCGTCCACTTGGGGCCAGCTTCTTATCCATTCTCAAGTTCAAAACATATTGTATTCTGAGCCCACGCTTTGAAGAAATCTAGTATAAAGAGAGTTGTCTGTGGGAGGTCTGTTCCTCGTTGTTTCCAAATAATCATTAAGTGGACATATGGTGAATTGAATCCATACCAACAGTTCTGAACCTATTCAATTTCTTTTTTTTAACAGTGAACTAGAGGGTAACCAATTTGTAAGCATTTTCAGAACTTCTCCATTGAAATTAGGTTTTAATTATCCCAATTCTCATCATATGAATTAAGAGTCGAGTATAAAAGAAAATGGATCTTTGCAAAAAGATAGCCAAATCCCACATGCCAGGTATAGGGTTTGGGATTGTATGTGTTGTTCCCAAATTAAGTGTTTTCAATGGTGAGCTATCATGAAAAATTACAGTTTTTGCGTGGTTTTTCCAGCATGTGCAAATCACAAGTGTGACTTATGGAGACCAATTTACTTCAGTGGCTGGGCTCTCCAACTGCCTTTAATTCAATTATAAATTTAGAATATCCTTTTGTGGCAGAAGGTATGTGAGGAGAAAGGGGGGTTGGTAGGAAAGAAGGCAGAGCCTCTGGTACGTCTTTCCTGAGGAAGCCGAGCAGCAGCATTTCAAAGCTTATATATCAAGGGCGGACTTTTCACCATATTGGTAACATTAGTCTCAGTAAATACTATTCCCTGTGTGCCCCAGAGGAAAAGATCAAATTACCTCAACACACTTAGACAGTTGAAAGATTTTAGTAATCTTCCTATCTTCTTTTCTCTCTCTCTCTCTCTCTCTCTCTCTCTGTGTCTCTGTCTCTGTCTGTTTCTGTCTCTTCTATACACAGTATAACCTGCTCTTAAGGAAAGTTATAACGTGATGATGTGAGGTTATAGTTCAATAATAAATGATTATTCAAATCCTTTGGAGACATGCTATTTTAATGTACACAATGGTAGAATCTTCTCCTTTGTGTTTCTGGAGAAGGCGAAAGGGCTTCTAAAAAAGCCATGGATTCCAGCCTTTAATGGGCTTTGAAAAATACCAGACTTGAGGGTAGTAAGTTGATGCCATTAGGACAATTCAATAATATTCTTATTTTCTTATTATCATAGAGGCATCTGTTGCTTGGGGAGAAATCACGAGATGAAGTTTTCTTTCCTACGCACCAGCACCATTCTGAGATCTTTTGGAAAAACTGCTTCTGCAGCAAAGAACAAGTGCAAAGCTACAGGTCAAGGGCAGATGGAGTCCTGTGTAACCAGACATACTGACTCCTGCCTGCCTGATCTTTAAGCGGAGAGTTGACACTTGGTTCTCTGAGACAAGTTCTGACCTGAGAAAGCAATATAATCATCTCAAATAAGGCCAGAATGGCTAGAAAATTTCAGCTACTTACTACTGGGCTGATTTTCAGAGCCCAAGGGCCTGTTTATTTTATGGCAACAAGCTTCCTGAACCTTCCCTTCATTCTGGAAACTAACTAACTAAATAAATAAATAAATAAACAAACACACAAACAAACTTGGAGAATCTCTGAAATTTTCCCACATGAAGAACACCCTTCTGATCTTATTTTCTGATTTGTAGAAGGGGTAAATGCATACCTTTTAAAAAATATAATCTCAACCTAACCAGTATTCACTGTTTTCAATTATAATTCCTGCTGCATTTCTTTCCTGGGGATCAGGTTTTGGAAAACAGAACAAATTAATGGCAGATACCTGCAAAAACTCTGTGTTCCTTCAGGATCCCCGTTTCCCTGAAGTCCTCTTGGTAAAAGAATTAAACACACCTCCACATCACTATGGTGAAAGGGACCCATCAGTAAAAAAAAAATCCCTGCTGAGGGTGTTTCCTTAATATGTTTGGAATTGTAAGAGGGAGAGGCTTTTCTCTTCGAACTCCAGCCTCACGTACCTTGGAGCTGATGAATTCTGCACGTCCCTGGGATTTGCGGGAGGTTACAGAACAAGATTATGCGCCCCGGTGATATATTTACGGCAAGGACAACCCGGGCACAGCTGCAGCTTGAAACCAGAAATGTGTAGAAAGACTGTAACCATGAAATACTTACGGCTATTATTTCAACGGAGCATCCTTGTGTACCTGGGAAATGGAGCCAATCAATTTTGCTTTTGCTTTTTCATCGTTGCTGGTTTAACGTAATTTAGTCAAGGAGGATGAAAACTGGTACCTGACTTTATTATTTTCTCATGGAAAATCAAGGCCAAGAAAAAATGGTGTCCAGCGACGGGGATTTGATGCAGTTAACTGCTTTGCAAAGAATTATAAGAAGGCAAAGCTCTCAGTTTGTGCAAAAAGGGAAGGTTGGGGGTTTCCTGTCCTTTTAGGATTAAGCTGCAAATATCATTTAACATTGAATGGCTTTAGACGCGATATCACATTGAATTTCTCAAGTGGCTTCCCCAGATCTTTTTTTTTTTTTTTCTTTCTCCCACTTCCTAAATAATTATGCTGAGGACAGTCTGGATGGAGCGGTTAGCAAAGCAGACGGTGTCCCTCGTGGAGTCCATAACCTTGTTAGGAAAAGGACATTAAAAGAAAAAGTAGGAGGACGAAGATAGTAACAAAGTCACAGGCCTTCATAAAGCTAGCAAAGTGATCCAAGAGAGCGCACTTAACACGCCTCACGTTTACGTGTTTGCTTCCTCGATCAGTCAGCCTGTGAGATTTGTGACTGAAGCAATGTGTTATTTGAACTGTTGTTTTTTTTTTTTTTTTTTTTTTTCAGACCCCTCTACGGTTTATCATTCTCTTCCCGGAGACTTGCACAGTGCATGGCACACGGTGAATGCTTACCAATCTTTGTTAGTGATGTTTGTTGAGTAAGCCGGCAGTTGCTGGGAATTACTCATGTAATCCTTAAAAAAGTCACGTGAGCTAAATTAGGCATCTATGTCTTCTTTTTACTGACAGGAAAACAGGGGAAAAAAAAAAAAAAGGACTACAACGGGTCTTTGGACTCTGAAACCAATGTTCTTTCACCAAACAACACTGCCTCCAGAAAAACACAGGTGATGTAAAGGATGAACGTGATCCTGATGAAACTAACAGACTGTACGTGCTTGTTTGCCCGTCAGTAAAGGGGGTAGGAAACAAGACGAACGCTTCCGAATTATGCCTGAATTAAAATGCATCCAATTCACCCTCAAATGAAAATCTATGGGATAAAAGCCAAAAACTTTCTTAGATTTTTGTATCTCCAGCAACCTATATTTAAGCAGATGTATTTCTTTTTAAAGAACCCTCCTATTCAAGCTTTTGAAAGGGAAGATTTGCCTTTTAATGGAATATCTTTGTTCCATTATGAAGATAAGATGCAACTTTACAAGTTTGGTTATTTATTCTCAATTTTAGCAGACTTTTTCCCTAAACTATTACAGTTAGCATATAAAAAAAGACAGACTCTGCAATATATTCGATGCCAGACAGACTGGAAACATCCATAGGAAGTGTCTTAGCTTGGGCTTGCCAAGACAAAGTACCATAGACTGTGTGGCTTCAACAACGGAAATTTATTTCTCACAGTTCTGGAGCCGGGGAAGTCCAGGATCAAGGTGCTGGCTGGTCAGAGTTCTCTTCCTGGGTCGCAAATAACCGCCTTCTTGCTGTGTCTTTAGGTGGCAGAGAAAGAACTGTCTCTCTCTTTCTCCCTCTTCTTACAAAGCCATTAATCCCATCATGAGGGCCTTACCCTTACGACCCACTCTAATCCCAATTATCTCGCAAAGACCATATCTCCAAATATTATCTCAGTGGGGGTTATGACTTGAACACAAATTTGGGGAGACATAAACATTCAGTTTATAACATGAAGTATAATTGGAAACCGTTTTTAAGAAATGAAACTAATTCCATGACACACACACGTGTGTGGGGGCATGCATCACCCCCCTTCCACACACACACACATAAGACTTTAGACCAAACTTTGAACCTTTGACGAGGACCATGCATAAAGTTATGCCAAATCTTGAAGCACTGAATCTAAATAATAAAAATTAGACTGACAATCCACAACAGAAGGACAAGTAAAGCTAATCAGGAATGGTTCATGTACTTAGCATTATTGGAAAAGAAATCAGAGATAGCTCGACATAAGTAAGGTAGCAGGAAGTCCCAGAGTGCTATAACTGGTCCAGAAAAGACTTTTAAATTTAACTTGAGCATCTTGGCGTTGTAAGAGCTGAAACATCTTTGTTTCAAAAAGGTGCAATGTGCATAGAATCCATTTATTAGAAATTTAAAAGTATTCTATTGACAATGGTTTCAGATTTATTACCAAAGTGGAAGAAAATGAGCGCATTTTTTATTTTGCTATGTTCTGTCCAATGAGCAAAAAGAAAACAAAGAAAGGATGAATTGTAATGATACTATATTTCAGTCCTTGTGAAAGAAGCATTGATGACCAACATAACCACTGGAATACCAAAACCTTGTCTTGATTAATTGTTATCTTAAGAATAAAAATCTGCATATAGTGTGCATTTATTTTGATATGTGTCCTGCCTACTTTCAAATAGAATTTATAATGGTAAAAAATAAATCATTATAACAATCCCTATCAAAATAACACCAGTATCCTTCATAGAGCTAGAACAAACCATTCTAAAATTTGTATGGAACCAGAAAAGACCCCGAATAGCCAAAGCAATCTTGAAAAAGAAAACCAAAGCAGGAGGCATCACAATCCCAGACTTCAAGCTGTATTACAAAGCTGTAATCATCAGTACAGTATGGTACTGGCACAAAAACAGACACTCAGATCAATGTAAGAGAATAGAGAACCCGGAAATGGACCCACAAACGTATGGCCAACTAATCTTTGACAAAGCAGGAAAGAATATCCAATAGAATAAAGACAGTTTCTTCAGCAAATGGTGCTGGGAAAACTGCACAGAGACATGCAGAAAAATGAGCCTGGACTGCTTTCTTCCACCATACACACAAAAAAAACCTCAAAATGGATGAAAGACCTAAGTGTAAGACAGGAAGCCATCAAAATCCTCGAGGAGAAAGCAGGCAAAAACCTCTTTGACCTCGGCTGCAGCAATTTCTTTTTAACACGTCTCCAGAGGCAAGGGAAACAAAAGCAAAAATGAACTACTGGGACCTCATCAAAATAAAAAGCATCTCTGCACAGCAAAGAAAACAATCAGCAAAACTAAAAGGCAACCAACGGAATGGGAGAAGATATTTGCAAACAACATATCAGATAGTCAGTTAGTATCCAGAATCTATAAAGAACTTATACAACTCAACACCCAAAAAACAAATAGTCCAGTGAAGAAATGGGCAAAAGACACGAATAGACACCTCTCCAAAGAAGACATCCAGATGGCCAACCGACACATGAAAAAATGCTCAACATCACTCGTCATCAGAGAAATACAGATCAAAACCAAAATGAGATACCACCTCACCCCTGTCAGAATGGCTAAAACCAACTCAGGCAACAAGAGATGTTGGTGAGGATGCAGAGAAAGAGGATCTCTCTTGCACTGCTGGTGGGAAAGCAAACTGATGCAATCACTCCAGAAAACAGAATGGAGATTCCTCAAAAAATTAAAAATAGAACTACCCTATGACCCAGCAATTGTACTATTAGGTATTTATCCAAGGGATACAGGTGTGCTGTTTTGAAGAGGCACATGCACCTCAATGTTTATGACGATAGTCAAAGTATGGAAAGAGCCCAAATGTCCATCAACAGATGAATGGATAAAGAAGATGTGGTGTGTGTGTGTGTGTGTGTGTGTGTGTGTGTATATATATATATATATATATATATATATATATATAATGCAGTATTACTCAGCAATCAAAAAGAATGAAATCTTGCCATTTGCAACTACGTGGATGGACTGAAGGGTATAATGTTAAGCAAAATTTTTGAGTCAGAGAAATACAAATATCATATGACTTCACTCATATGAGGACTTCAGGGTACAAAACAGATGAACATAAAGGAAGAGAAGCAAAAATAATATAAAAATAGGGAGGGGGACAAAAACATAAGAAACTCTTAAATATAGAGAGCAAACAGTTGCTGGAGAGGTTGTGGGGGGGAGGGCTAAATGGGTAAGGGGCATTAAGGAATCTACTCTTGAAATCATTGTTGCACTACATGCTAACTAACTTGGATGTAAATTAAACAATAAATAACATAAAATGAAATTAAATAAGTAAATAAATAAATAAAATCAGAAAAAAAAATCATTATATTTGTTAACCCATATTGGATTGTAAGGTCCAGCAAACCCCAACTACGATGGTTTAAGCACAAAAGGGAATTTATCAGTCCATCTAGTTGAAGTCCTGAGGTAGAACTCACATCTAACACAACTAAATCCGGGATTCAAAGAAGTCATCAGGTATCTGTTTCCCTGTCTTCACATCTCAGGTCTGCTTTCCTTTGGGTTGGCTCCATTGTCAAGCACTTGTGGAACAAAATGGCAGCCTAAAACTCTAGTTTCTCATGCCCATATTCTGAAAATTAACACCGTCTTCACAGTCATGGTAGTGAAAGGCTTTGATAGACCTTATGTTAATATCATGGCTCATTCTTGATCCAGTTACAGTGACCAGAGCAACAGAGCCCATTGATTGGCCTGGCTTGTGTCATGTTCCCACCCTTGACTCCAAAAGACCAGGACTAATTCCCTCTAAACCACATGGACTGAGAATGGCAGAAACGAAGCAACCGAGAAATAATGACACTCTATTACCACAAAAGGGGTAAATAGCTTTCACGTAGTCGAACACTACGGATGTCTACCACAGTCCCAGTACAATTAAATTGAATCATTGACAAATATGGAAAAGAAAAAGTCCCATATAATAGTGGTAGTGGTCTTGGGGGTGTGGAGGGAAAGAAGGGGTGATGGTACATCACAGAAAACTGGACTGAGAAAAGCCAGAATGAGCAAGTATAAGAACTTTGCTTTGAGTTTCCGAGAAGCCGTGGGTCATGTAGCTCTCCTAATCTAATGAAAGGAAGCTCCCAGCTTGTTAGTTGATATAGATACTTTCCTGGTTCTGAATTCTGAGAATAATTTGTGTCCAAAGCCTTTAATAAGAAATACTCAAAAACGTAATGAGGTACCATGTTTTCAAAAAGCAAGATTTCAAACGGAGAAAGATTTCCTTTTGCTCAATGAAAGCCAAGGACATAGCATTACACTGTAGCTCCGTAAAGTCAATTATTCAAAAGGCTAGTGTGACATGGGCCAACTATGTAACTTAATGAAGGGCTCAACCATAGAAAACCTGCAGTGAAATGTTAGCTCTGCTACTTATTAGCTGAGCCACTTAGCCATTCCTCTCATTCTCTAAGCTTATGTTTTTTAATTATAAAGAAGGAGTAATAATACCTATATTTTTGACTATAAATGAGAATTAAATTAAGTAACATATGAAAGTACTTTTAACTCTTTAATATATATTTATAGATATACAAAGTATTTTCATCAAGAAAATGATACTCTAGGATCTTCTAGATAAAGGATAAAGTCAGATGGCATTGTATATATCTTATGACTGATTACAGTTGATGAGCCATTCAATAGTAAAGGGCTATTTCAAGTTTTCATTGCAGCTCTAATAAAAGCCTTTTTTACTGCCCCTCTTTCATTATTTTGCTCTTAAACTTCCTAGGCTTCAAATAAGTGAGGTGTCACCAACAAAAGAAACCGTTGTTTTTATTTGTGAAGTACTTTAAAGTAGTGCCCATAACCCTGAATAAAGCTTTGTGGACATTATTATTACCGGTACAATCATTCCTACCGCATTACCTCAATCAATCGCTACCATATATTGAGCATTTCGTATTGGCCATACACAAAATGAATCACTTTTGCATCCATTGAAAACACGATCCCTGGACTAGGAATGAAGAGAAGGATGGCTTTTGTAACAGCCCTTGAGTGGTAGAACATTGGCCTAACCACCTCCTGCTGACTCCGTTTCTCCAGGCATAGTATGGGTATGACTGCACATCTTACAAGTTTCCTTCCAGACTTCAATATTCTATCATTACTTCGTCAGGGTTAACTTATTGGTGAAAAGGTTCTCACATTTGTGGTGTTCCATAAACACTTTTACCCTGGTTATGAATCAGTACTTTTCTTACAGTGTTCTCTTTGGTATTTTATCAGAAACAGCACCATTTTTTTTTTTCCCTCCAATGAACCTGATGGGCTGCTCTTCCGTAAGAGAGAAGAACGTGTCTGCTACAATTCATGGAATTTTGTGGAATGTGTTTCCTTAAGAAAACAGAAAAGACCCAGTAAGTTTGCGTTAATGTCTTAAACAAGCGGGTAGCATTGTGTTTCCAAGGGAAAATTCATTTCTTTTTTCTTTTTTTTTTTTTTTTTAATTAAAAAAAATTATTGAGATGGGGCTCCTGGGTCGCTCAATTGGTTAAGTGTCCAACTTTGGCTCAGGTCATGATCTCCGGGTTCATGAGTTCCAGCCCAGCGTCGGGCTCTGTGCTGACAGCTCAGAGCTTGGAGCCTGCTTCGAATTCTGTGTCTCCCTCTCTCTCTGCCTCTCCCCACTCACACTCTGTCTCTCCTTCTCTCTCAAAAAATAAGTAAACATCCAAAAATTTTTTTTTTAAATATTGAGGTATCATGGATATAACACTATATCTTAAGTTCCCTAATAGTTCACCAGCTTTCATCAGTCAAGGTCAGAGTTAATACACCAAAATGGCATCTAGCAGTGGCTTTCAGCTTTGGATACGCATTATAGACATTAGGGAGCTTTAAAAAATATCAGTGCCTGAATCCCACCACTAGCGATTCTGAAGAAATTGGCCAAGGGCGCAGCCTGGAAATTGAGATTTATTTTCTAAAGCTTTCCCAGATGATTCTAATGTGTAGTCAAGATTAAGATTTACTGGCCCATCTGGTGTTATCCGTGAGGCAGGGCATCATGTACTTGAAGACAGGATGCGCCAATCAGGATGATATGGTGGATAGATACACTGTTGGAGAACATCAGCAGGATTGCCCAGTCAAGCCCCAACCAGCATTTGCAAGACAGGTGAAACCAGTGGTATAAAAAAATGGCTGGTTGTAAGAAGGATTTTTGTACTTATGTATGCTGTTTGGGGGACTTTCAACTGAGGAAAAGTAGAAGAAACATACGTCATCTTCAGTGGAAAAAGCCTATGTGAGAATTTTCTTTTTTTTCTTTTCTTCTCCCCCCGCTCCCATTTTTTAAATTGTCAAAATCTAGAGCAGACACCTGGGGAAAAGATGTTCTGCATTTGCTCTCCCACCCCTTTTGGTGGCATTAAATTTTCTTTTCTATTTCGGAGGTTTTCTGGACAGGGTTTATAATATCGTTGTTTCCTGCAGGGTCTGTTTTAATTGACAGAACCAATAGACACAAGAAATCTTTACCAAAATGAGAAACCAACTGGATGTAATCCTTTGGGAATTTCTCTGCTTTCTTAAATAAACTCCAACACATGGTCTTGTCCTGGCATGTTTGGGCAATTATGCCCATTACGTCTCTTTGCTGGCTTTTTAAACCAGTTTTTTTGATTTCTTGCGAATTTTTCGGAGCAAAGCTAAATTGATCTTGCACCGAAAAGATAAACTCCAATCCAGAAACCAAAAAGAAAATGTTTATGTGGTTGAGGTGCATATTTATAGAATTCCTCACTGGAGGGTGAGACGTGGGCGGGGGGCGATGTTTCAGCTTCTGGTGGATATGATAGTCCTTTGTCAGTTCTGTGAGATGAGAGGTTTTCATCCACCGTGAAGCTTGCCAAGCCTGGTCTACAGATGGTTAACATTTATGCTCTTCTTATATTGGCTTGTGAATTCTTGGGTGAAAATTTGAGGTTAAATGTACAAATAATATGGAAGGAAGTAAATGCTTGAGGTTAATGTATGCAGGAAAAACCGGGGAGGGGACTTTTTGCTAAAGGTTTTTTTGAAAAGCTATTCTACTTCCTACAGATGGATAGAGTAACCCAAGATAAGGGAGTTTAATTCTTTTTTTTTCAATTTTTATAATGGCCACAAAAACACACCTCATACTCTGAAGCAGGGAGAAATATCGAATTGGTCATAGGGTTATATTATTTTGTTTGTTTGTTTGTCTGCTTTTCTATTTCACAATATGAGGAGAGAAAACTAAGATGTTTGGAAAATTAAAAGACAGTAAAATAACTTTCCTCCATGGTAGCATTTAGGGATTAAAAGACAAGTAGTCAAAAAGAATAAGAAAGGCCACTAATCATTGTTATATTCACTGATTGCCTAAAGATTTCAGAGATTTTTATTTTCTTGTATTGATTTTCCTGTTGGTAAGAGTCCTTAATATTTTGTTTTCTCGGATCTCAGGCTTTATCCCTGTTAAATAATCTGTTAGGTAGGGGTGTGTATGTGTGTGTGTGTGTGTGTGTGTGTGTGTATAGACAATTTAGAAGTGTAGTAATAAGTTGTCTTATAATTCAATTATCTCTTGATTTGAAAGGTGAATTTTATTAAACTATAGGATACATGTAAGAAGTTTTGGCTGTAAAGAATAGAAACCAATTTGGCTACTTTAAGAAAAAAATCAAGATTCATTGCAAAGATACTGGGGTTATTTCACAGTACCTAAAGGCTGAGAGATGTCAGTGTATTAAGTTGTTTTTAAAATAGCTCTTGGGAAGCCTGGTGGCTCAGTCAGTTAAGTGTGTGACTTTCCCTCAAGTCGGAATCTTGTGTTTCATGAGTTTGAGACCCACGTCAGGCTCTGTGCTGACTGTTCAGAGCCTGGAACTTGCTTCGGATTCTGTGTCTCCCTCTCTCTCTTTGCCCTTCCCCCATTTACACTCTGTCTTTCTCTCTTTCTCTCTCAAAAATAAATAAACATTAAAAAAATCTTTTTAAATGGCTTTCAGTGATCCCTGACTCGTAATATTTTTTACCAAATATCATCCCCTCCCCAGGAGTGTGGGCTGGCTGGATCTAGTGACTTCTAATAAATAGAACTTAGCAAAAGTGATGGGATATCTCTTCCAAGATTAAGTTATAAAAGACTGTGGCTTCCATTTTCTTTCTCTTTCCAATCTGATGAAGACAGATGCCATATTTTGAGCTGCCCCGTGAAACAGCTTACGTGACAAGGAACCGAGGGCAGCCTCTGGCCAGCAGCTCAAGAGGAACCAAGGTTCTTAATGTAACTCCCGGCAAGAACAGAATTCTGCCGTCTGCTATGTGAGAGCCTGGAAAATATCCTTCCCTAGTTGAGATGTCTGATGAGAGTACGGCTGTGGTCAGCACCTTGACTTTAATTTTTTGAGGGATCTGGGGACAGAGGGTCCAGTTAAGTCACGTCTAGATTCCCAACTTGCAGAAATTATGGGAAAATAAATGCTCTTCATTAATTTAGTGTTGAGTTAATCTGTTACATAACAATAGATAACTAAGAGAGTCTGCAAGAAACTGGCAGAACACTGGGGGAATCCATCAAATGTCTTTTTTTTTTTGTTTTTTTTGTTTTCCTGCTCCTTGATTTTCTTTTCCTTTGGGTGTCTCTCATTCATTTCTCCCATTACCAAGCCACTTTGCCTACTCCTCAGGACCAGGGGCACCAATCGTTCCTATATTACCAGCTCTCAGTTTCTGTCACACAAAAGGAAATTAATGTATTTTTAGGTACATATCCACACCTCTAATTTTAGGTACATTTCCAAACTTTGGACCGGAGGCCCACATTTGAACCAATCATCTATGCCCAGGAGGGAAGCATAAAAAGAAGAGACTGTGATTGGCCCTGCTTGGATCAAGCATACTAACACTGCAGTGTTGGGAGCAATTGTGAAGACTGGAGAAGGTAGTTACATCTGCAATTTGTTTCAATATCTTGTTCACTTTGGTCCATGTTTATACAATTTGAATTACTAACATATATTAGTAAAGTATTTGAATTCTTTCAATTCATTCAAATACTCTAAAAAGTAAATGTAGAAAAACTGAAGGTCTCTAGAAAGACTTTCCACCTAGAAAATACATCCTGTGAAACTTGAGGTTTGTGCAAGTTACACACCAAGAAGTAGAAAGTAATAGACACTGACATTCTTGATTATTCAGGAAGGATATGGTTTGACATTTAAGGCCAACTGAAGCTTCTTACCCCAATCATATCGCGAACTCCTTTGGGCCTCCACTCTTTATTTATTGTCCTAGATGTGTGTGGAAAAACTGATACAATTCTGGCAAAGGGGGGGGGGGGACCCACTAAGATCTGTTGGTTGTACCAGGATAGTGAGCATTTATCAAGCTACAGTATTTTTCAAGCTGCACTTGCATAATTGTGACCCCTGAAAAGGTCCCTTCCGAACTGCCTATACATAGAAGGGCAGAACGCAGACAATAATCAAACAACGTAGACAAAACAGGGCGGCTTTGCCGCTGTCTCGCTGGGATCCAAGGAGAACAAAGGGTGGCAGGTTATGTTGTATTTTGGCCATCAGACTTGCTTTGCATCTCAAAAGCGTTCTGTAAAAATTACCTCTGGAATCAGACAAAATAAGCATACTTCTCTATTATTTTGGTGTCCTAGGAGAATCAGCGACACAGTGAGATGGTCAAGGTAATAAAATCATGCATTCAAGGGGCGCCTGGGTGGCTCAGTCAGTTGAGTGTCCGACTTCGGCTCAGGTCATGATCTCGCGGTCTGTGAGTTGGAGCCCCGCGTCGGGCTCTGTGCTCACGGCTCAGAGCCTGGAGCCTGTTTCGGATTCTGTGTCTCCCTCTCTCTCTGCTCCTCCCCTGTTCATGCTCTGTCTCTCTCTGTCTCAAAAAAATAAATAAACGTTAAAAAAAAATAAATAAAAAAATATAAAGTCTGAAGTAATCTCTACACCCAACACGGGGCTCGAACTCCAAACCTCAAGATCAAGAGTCACATGCTCTTTCCACCGAGCCAGCCGGGCGCCCCTATGACATACTTTTTGACACCAGTCATTTGCTCTGTCAACCTCAATGTCCTCATTTGTCAAATAGGGAAGTGATTTTAGCAATGACACATACAAAGTTCTGCGTATGACCCAGTGCATGGTATTGCGCACTCAATCTCATGCATTTTTTCGTCATTCTTTGGGAACGAGAAGGGAACGTGAGTCGGTTGTCCCTTGGTGATCATCTAGGCTCACAGCTGTGGGCACATTTTGGTGTATCAGTTTCCCAGGCTGCCATAATAAATTGCCACAAACGTGATGGCTTAAAACAACAGCAATGTGTTCTCTCTCAGATTTGGAGGTAAGAAATCTGAAGTCAAGGTGTCAGCAGCCCATGCGCCCTCTAAATGTACTTGGGGAGCATTTTCCCTTGATTCTCTCTTTTTTTTTAATTTAATTTAAGTTCATTTATTTATTTTGAGGGAGAGCAAGAGAGACAGCACAAGCTGGAGAGGGGCAGAGAGGAGAGACAGAATCCCAAGCAGGCTCCACACCATCAGCACAGAGCCCAGTGTGGGGCTCGAACTCACAGACCATAAGATCGAGAGTCGGACGCTTAACTGACTCTGCCAACCAGGTGCCCTGATTCTCTGAGCTTCGGGTGGTTTCTGCCCGTGGTCTGTGGCGGCAGAAGCCCAATATCTGCCTTTATCTTCCTTCACATGGCCTTCCTCCTTCCCCAGTGCATGTCTGTCTCCCAATCGCTCCTTCCTTTCTTTTAAGAGGACATCAGTCACTGGATTTAGGTTTGTCCTACATCCCGGATGATTGCATCTGGAAATCATAAACTAACTGCATCTGTCAATACCCTATTTTCAAATAAAGTCACATTCCGAGGTTCTGGGTGCACGTGATCGGGTGTTTGCGGGGCAAGGGCTGGGGGGCGCTATTCACCACACTGCAGTGGTGGGGTTGCCAAATGCTTCCAGCTCCTTCATGCCCTTTGCCTGATTTTTACTTCAACCTATTTATTCAGCTCACATTTTGGACGCACCTACTGTGTACCAGATCTTGGGACACAAAGGTGGTTCCTTGAAAGAGCTCACCATATTTTGAGAAAGGTGCACACTGAACAGACTGTCTGGAACTATAGCAACAGAGAAAAGTGGTGTTTTGTCCCTAAGTGGTTGGAGAGGACTCTCTGAAGGAAGCAAATCCTGTAGGTGTCACAAACTGTTTCCTCATCTAGGCAAAGCACAGCTGCCACATGAAGGTATATAGGGTGAAAGAAGGAAATGGACATGGCCAGACAGACCATTCTGGCCCTCTGGGTTAAACAGAAGTAGGCGACATCCTTGGGTGCCCAACCAACTTGCTTCAAATAGGATTGCACCGAACATTCAAGGCGAATGTATATCAAGGTGTAACAATTAGAACCCTGGATTGTAAAAATTTTATTTAAATAAAGGATTTAGGGGCGCTTGGGTGGCTCAGTCGGTTGAGCGACCGACTTCAGCTCAGGTTATCATCTCACGGTTCGTGAGTTCGAGCCCCGCGTCGGGCTCTGTGCTGACAGCTCAGAGCCCGGATCCTGCTTCAGATTCTGTGTCTCCCTCTCTCTCTGCCCCTCCCCCGCTCATGCTCTGTCTCTCTCTGTCTCAGAAATAAATAAACATTAAAAACAATTTTTTTAAATAAAATAAGATAAAATAAAATAAAATAAAGGATTTACCTGAGTGTCTGCTATCTACGAGAAATACAGTTTTATTTAAAATGGGGAACGTGCACTGCAAAATGTATGTATGTGCGACCACTCATTGGCTAAAATAGAACATCACTGGTTTCTAAATTATTTAATTGGTGACACATTGCCATGATATGCGGTGACATTTAAGCTCCCTTTGTAGTTATGTTTCTTTCAAGGGGATGTTTTTATAAATCTAATTTCATACACATCATAGTTTAAAATTCTTCCCTGCGGCAAAGTGGTAACTGAAAGCTAGATGTTAGCTTGTCATTGCACCTTGCTTTGAGAGAACTCGGGAGGTGCAAGAACACTTATTTTCAGCACTTGGAATGTGACAAATGTGTTATCTCTAGACTTCATGAGGTTCACCTCCACCTCCCTCCATCGCACCTAGATTCTTGGTGAGTGTAGGTGCTATGTTTTCTATGATAGAGGCTTTGTCCTCAGACAAAAAAATTCCACGTGCAAGCGTTGCCACAAGGATTCGATTGTATGTCTACAACAACTACTTCTGCTGGCAGGTGGTGGCTTAAGCTACGTCACCCCACAATCAGGCTCTGAAGCTATGCCAAAGATATCAGAAAGCCCTGGTATCTATGAAAGAATAATTACTAATCCGAGGTAGTTGAACAGAGGGGACTCACCTTGAATGAAATTGTGAAGTAGGTAAACATGTTCATTATCCTCTTACTTCCCTTTGCTAGACACTCAATGTCTGAATAGACAAAGAGAACACAAGGATTTTCCATGTCGTTCAATAAGCCTTAATATATTTAAAACTTAAGGGGCGCCTGGGTGGCTCAGTCGGTTAAGCAGTCGACTTCGGCTCGGGTCATGATCTCGTGGTTTGTGAGTTCGAGCCCCGCGTCGGGCTCTGTGCTGACAGCTCAGAGCCTGGAGCCTGTTTCGGATTCTGTGTCTCCCTCTCTCTCTGACCCTCCCCCGTTCATGCTCTGTCTCTCTCTGTCTCAAAAATAAATAAACATTTAAAAAACAATTAAAAAAATATATTTAAAACTTAAGTGAATATTTTACTGCTTTAAGAATTAGAAAATGGTATGGAACCAATATGGCTGCCATGAAAAAAATTCAACACTGAGGTCTTATTGCTTCCAAGAGCAGGCAAAGGTTTCCCCAACGGTTCCTCAAAGCCCAGTTTCACCTATCCAACCTTCAATCATAGGCATCTTTAAAACATCTTTAAAATATCATCAGAGGCGCCTGGGCGGGTCAGTCATTTAAGCATCTGATTCTTGATTTCAGCTCAGGTCATGATCTCAGGGTCTTGAGATAGAGCCCCACATGGGGCCCTGAGCTGACAGCACAGAGTCTGCTTGGGATTCTCTCTCTCCTTCCCTCCCTGCCCCTTCCCTGCTCATGCTCTCTCCCTCTCCCTCCCTTTCTCTCTCTCTGTCTCAAATAAATAAATAAATAAATAAATAAATAAATAAATATTTTAAAAAATACGTGATCAAAGATATGGATCTTTCCACCAAAAAAAAATGCATAGATACAATTTACAAATGTTTTCAGTGGATTTTAGAGTCACATCTCCATTCCCTAAGATCGGGCTCATTCTTTTACTGTCTTTCGACTCAGACACACCCTTTCTTGTGTTGGAATGGGGTAGCAGCTGGAGTGGCCATTATACTACTCCCCTTCCATATCAGGCTAGCTTCTGAATGTCTTCTTCCGTGCTGTCATTCTGCAGACAGACCCACTGATCCTTCTTATTTTAAGGGCTTGTGTGTCAATCACCGTGAGAAACATTACGGGGAAACAATAGCAGGGAGATGACAAAAATAACAACAGGGCAGTCCCAAAGCTTACCTCTTAAGGCCCGCATGCCCTCTGAGAAGGTTCTAGGAGCCCTGCCCTTCAATGGCTGCTGTCTGATTTTCTTCTTTCGAGTCGGATCTCTTCTGATTAACTTGGTTGAATCCTTTCTCCTTTCTAGGAAAAATTCAGAGTGTTTGGAAAGATTTATCTCAAGGAGGCAAGTTGCGCCCTTGCGCTCCTGTGCACTGGGCGACCCACCCAAACGTAGGTACTTTCTCACTACACAGATTCCCTGCTCTTTTCCCTAAGAAATAGGTAAGTGTCATGAATTCCTTACAGAAGGAAGCCAATAGTTTTTAAGAACCTTGTAAAGGCATTGGAAAAGGGAATAGCGTTAAGGAGAGGGTTCATTCATTCAAAAATCAGTTAATGCTGATCTACTCAAAGTGAGAGATTGCAGAGGGAGAGTGCCCTGATGGTTAAAGAGAAAACTGCCCTTTTGGAGCTCACTACTAGGATTCTCATTGTTTTCCCATCTTTTCGGTCTTAACATGCTTCTCTCACCCAACTTCATTATGCTACAGTCCACATATTTCTTCAGCTTTAGGGGGTGATTTTGAGTTCTAAAAAAAAAAGACGCTCACCACTCTGAATTTCATACCTTTCTCCCACTGTTTACACTCTTTTCCTCAATAACTCACCTGTCCAGGGTTGCCAGATTTAGCAATAAAAACAGTGAAGTCTGAATTTCAGAAAAACAGCAAGTGATCTTTTAGCATGTAACATTTGGAACACACTTATACTGAGAAATGTATCGTTGTTCATCTAATTCTGATTTAACTGGATGTCCTGATTTTTATCTTGCAACCCTACCATTATCCCAGCCCCTCTCTCCAAAATGTTGGCCCTCAAATTGAGTGACATCCACAGATTTAGACAGGATCTTCTTGATTTTATAAACCCGGTCACGGAGACATGCTAAACGCTCCGTAGGAAACCACTCCCTGCCAGGCAACACTTATTTGCTCCCCTCTGACATTGACCCTGTTAGCTGAATGGGACACTCCAGCCACTGCTAACCTCATACAATACGAGTCACATCTGGAGCATGTTTGTTTGGTTCCCCCCTCTCACTGATTTGAATTTTTGATTTTTTTTTTTTTTTTCCTCGAGAAAACAAATCCTGTGGGCCTTGGCTGTCTGTCCCCTGTCCTGGGTCTGAGTGTGTCTTTTGTTTCTGTGATGACACTAAATGAGGATCGTGTTGGTAATTATCAAGCACATATTCTCCAGCAACTGTGGTAACAAGGCAAGAAAGACTGAAGCCTACAAGTAACTTATACCTAAGTTTTGATCTTCTCTAAAAAGCAAAGAAGAAAACCAAAGGTGAACAACTGGTCTGAATGTCACTCCCATCGTTCCCCCTGCTCATAGTGTGGTAGGATCTAGAATGTATGAAGCCTCGTGAAACGGATTTTGGATTAGCTCCTCTCTGACTGAGAGTTGGCTGTTCTGAGCTCAGCAGATATCAGAGTATCATGAGATTGGGAAACACCCAATGTGTAATTTATTTGATGCAACACTTTTGTAGGTATACTATTATGCCAACTTTTAACCTCAACCTAACTGAATTGAATTATGTTATCACTAATACCCCAAATCAGCAATTTCTAAAGGAGTTTATATGTGCAGCTGCTTTAAAATGTGCTTACAGATTAGCAAAATGTCAGAGCCTACTTTCAAAGATAGCTGTCTCCTGGGACACCATTTACTCTCGATCGTGACTTTAATGAGATTACCTCCCACCGAAGCAAACTGGTTTTCTATAAAATTCTAAAGAGAAGTTATCCACAGAAAAAGCTATGATACTTCCAGTCAGTATGGCCACCTCTGAGACAGGTAATAGACGCTGAAACTTCTGTGACACCAACCTCCAGTGTTCATTGCCAAACTAATTACACAAGGAGGCCATCAGACTGAGGTGGTTCCAACACTTCAGCAGCCTGTGCAAGCAAACCCAAAACGAAACCTGTAAACGCTTCGAGGTTAAGAAATCAAAATCTAAGAACAACCAATCATAGACAACTAGGTTTTTCCCAAATAACGCAATGGCTGAAGCTGTAGCCAATTTAATCATTTCTTTGTTTTGTTTCTGCCTCTTTTCTTTAAAAGTCTAGCCCCAGCAGGATGGAGGTTCCTCAAAAAATTAAAAATAGAACTACCTATGACCCATTAATTGCACTACTAAGGATTTATCCAAAGGATACAGATATGCTATTTAGAAGGGGCACATGCACCCCAATGTTCATAGCAGCACTATCAACAATGGCCAATGGATGGAAAGAGCCCAAATGTCCATCGACGGATGAATGGGTAAAGAAGATGTGGTATATATACACAATGGAATATTACTCAGCAATCAAAAGGAATGAAGTCTTGCCATTTGCAACTACGTTGATGGAACTAGAGGGTATTATGCTAAGTGAAATTAGTCAGAGAAATACAAATATATGACTTCACTCATATGAGGACTTTAAGAGACAAAGCAGATGAACATAAGGGAAGGGAAGTAAAAATAACATAAAACAAGGAAGGGGACAAAGCATAAAAGACTCTTAAATACAGAGAACAAACTGAGGGTTGCTGGAAAGGTTGTGGGAGGGGGGATGCACTGAATGGGTAAGGGGCATTAAGGAAGACACTTGTTGGGTTGAGCACTGGGTGTTATCCATGGGGGATGAAGCACTGGAACCTAGTCCTGAAATCATTATTGCACTAACTATATGCTAACTAACTTGAATATAAATTTAAAAATAAGTAAATAAAATAAAAAAAATTAAATATATCCGCCTCCCCACCCCCCGCAAAAAAAAAAAAAAAAAAAAAAAAAAAAGTCTACCTCCAGGCTTCTGACAGTGGAGTGATCCTAACCATTTCAGGCCTGGAACTGCCCTATGTGAATCGGTTTTTGTTCCAACAAACTCTTAAAATGTTTACTATATCTCAGTGTATGTTTTAACACTATAAAGAAATCATTTATAAACCTGGAACTTGGACGGACGGAGATTTGGATGGAGACCAGATGATTATTCCCCAAGAGCAGAATCTAAAATGGGACAGCCGCTCATGCCATTGGTTCACAAACTCCACTTTTCACAGAAACAAAAAAGTGTTTTTGAAATCCGCCTGAGACTCCCTAGGGGGTCAAGGGAGAATGCAGAGAACTGGCAAACAGTATGTGAGCCTATTCAGGCCCATCAGGAAATCAGAGTGCAGAGCCTACAGGGTAGCCCAAGGGAGCACTCTCGGGCCTGAGCCTTGAGGCCTCAGGACCTTGCTTTACAACCCTGGTGAAGACAAGCCCCCGCCTGCCTGTCGCATCGCCTGCGGGTCACATAGGTTACTACTCCGCGCACATCACATCGCCGCCTTCGGTGTTTCCTGATTCAGGCCGGGCTGGGGGTCGTTCTGTACTGTTTTGATTATATCTGCCGGTTCTGATGAGCTCATTGCGTTGTTAATTAAATTTTTAGCTTATTTGAGTCTCCTTTTAATAGTTCACTTTTAACGGCGGGGAAGAGGACATAGCACCTCAGAGAATAGTGTCTGCCCCAGAGGTAACTCCACAGCCTTCCTTCCTGGGCTTCAAATCCTGTCCTCTTGCCAGGCCTTCCAGGGAACCCCAAAGGCACAAGTTAAAAATCTTCATCCAGGTGGTTTAGGAAGAGCATGGATGAAATTACCCTTCTGAGGGGAAATGCAGATAGCCCTCCAGCCTCTGGGGAATTGCCAGACCAGAGAGGCCCAGACGCTGTCACCCGGACCAAAGGTGAGGGCTCTCACCTCACGTATATTGTGTGTGTTAAAGTGCTTTTTCCACATTGTTTATCAATTGGGATACAATAACTCCCTAGGTGGTCTCTCTGGGCACAGTATAGGCCCTGAAAGGAATCTTTTCAGATGTGATCATCTATAGTCACCTATTCTCGTCCCTTTGTCTACGTAATGTTAATGTGGGATATGTTCCCCTGAACACTGGCTCTTTTAGGTGAATGAAAAACTCAGACAATGCCAGCTCTTTGTTTATTCTGTCTAGCCCAATCCCTTAAGGGTATCAACTCTGTTAAACTTTAAAAATTGTTTTGCCTAGGGGTGCCTGGGTGGCTCAGTTGATTAAGCATCCCACTTCCACACGGGTCATGATCTCACATTTGGTGAGTTCGAGCCCCGCATCGGGCTCTGTGCTGACAGCTCAGAGCCTGGAGCCTGCTTCGGATTCTGTGTCTCCCCCTCTCTGTTCATCCCCCCTCTCTCTTTCTCTCAAAAATAAATAAACATTAAAAAATTTAAAAAAAAATAGCTTTGCCTAGTTGTCAGTTTTTTTCTGTTTTTCCTTTTGGGTTTTGGTGGCTGGAAGTTTTAAATTTTCACGCAGTCAAATCTGCGTTTCTTATGAGGATATATTTCCACGTCAGAGTTTCTTGCACTTTTGCCTTCAAACAATCCATTATGAATACAAATTTTAAAATGTGCAGCTAAGCTTAAAAACTGTTTAGATAGATAGCTATAATAGTTCCGACCAGTACAGTGCCTCATGACGTTCAGCGGTACGATACTGGACTGACGCAGTCAGGTACGTGCTCATTTGGTCTCTGCCATATGCTAGCTCTGCATCCTCGATGCTCTGTTGGAAACCCTAGGAACCCTCCTTTTTCTCTTCTCTCCCTTTCCCGAAAAAGTCAGTCTTAAAGAAGTTACATAGAATTGAGCAAAGTGGACGTGAGCTTTAGGGCAGGGCTGTGGGATGGGAAATTGGCATGTTCCAGAGGTGATGTCAGAGCTCAAGTGAAGTGACAAGGACAAATATCTACCTTCACTCTATACTTGATGACTATTGGCCTGTGGTCCACAGGTGGGGCAGAACATTTCATATTCTTACCAAGAAGTTAACTATTTAACAAGAAGTCTCTGTTAGGATGCTATCAGTTATAAGGGATAATAACAAGTTAAAATGGCTTAAGCAAAAACAAAACAAAACAAAACAAACAAACAAACAAACAACTACTGGAAGGCTCTTGGGGTCTCTCACAGAATCTAAGGAGGAGGTGAATGACCAAGTCATAAGGAGGGCCAGAATGCAGCAGAGAGAACACCCTGGAACAACTCAATTCAGGAACTTAAATGTCCCCAGGATGTTCCCTATGGCTTTCACTTCTGTTTCTCTTTGTGTTTTCTCTTTCTCTAGAATGGTGTTCTTCACAGTGTAAGAGAAAATGACTGCCAATGGTTTCAAGATTTTACTTGCAACACATATGACTATAGGAGAGAAACTGCCTTGATTTCCAGTGTTTCCAGGTCCAAAAATCCCAGTAAACGAACTCATTGGCCAAGCTTAGGCGCCTAGTCATGGTGGCTCCTGGATCCTTGGATGAAAGTGAGATCCCTGAGGGAGTATTTGAAGGATTTCCCAGAATAGCGCCTGGTGGTTCAGTCAGTTAAGCATCTGACTCTTGGTTTCAGCTCGGGTCATGATCTCCTGGTTTCATGAGTTTGAGCCCTGAGTCGGGCTCTGTGCTGACAGCATGGAGTCTGCTTGGAAGCTTCTCTCTTTCCTTCTCTCTCTGCCCCTCCCCCACTCACACTCTCTGTCCCTTTCAAAATGAATAAACTTAAAAAAAAAAAAAAAAAAGGAATTGGGATGCTGTGTATAACCCCTGAGTATCTAGTAGGCAGACCGGCCTACTTACCTCCATCTCTTAAGGGTATAGGTGAGCAGTTCTGCTTTAAACTCATCCTGACTTAGCAGTGTTCTCTACAATAATTCTACATTCACCTCTGATGGTGAACTCAAGAGAATGACATTTATAAGAAGTGAGAACTTCTCAGTATGTTGCCTTCTGTATTACATGGACTCTGTAAGCGAGTGTCAAAAGTGGGATGTCAAAGTCTAAGTATATTTTTAATGAATACATTTGACCAGTTCCTTCCAAAAAGATTGTAGCTCACTGTATTCCCATAAACAAAGTGTCAGAAATGGCATTTCCCTATAAACTTATGGGCATTGGACATCATTAATTTTTTAATATTCATCAATCTGCTAGGTAACAAATGACATATTGTTTTATTTTGCATTTTCCTGACTACTAATAGGACTGCATAACTTCTGTTATTGTTATCTACCTTCCTTTATTGTCAAATTGCCCATTCCTATATTTTTCCTATTTTTCTCTTATTTGCTCATTTTCCAACTTGTAGGAGTTTTGTGTGAAGATAGTAATTTAACCTTTTGCATTTTAATTTTTTTTTACTGTATTTAATATTAATCTCTATTTGTCACATGTCACTGATTTTTTTTTTTTTTTTACCCCTCATTTGTATCAGCTTTGTTTATGGTGCTTCTTACACAGAAACAACGTAGATATATGATCGTATAATTAAACGATATATTAATCATTTCCTTTATGGATGCTTATTTTCCTGACTTACTTAAGGAAGTTTTTCTACCCATCCCAATCTGGTGGATCTACACATTTCCTAACTTTTCTTCTACTGGTTTTGATTTCTGCAATATAGTCCAAGTGGATTTGGTTTTGTATATGATGCAGCAGTCTAACTTTTAGCTAGAAGGCCAGTGTTCAGGATATAGAAAAATAAGTAAATGCCAACCCTTTCAAACATAACCTCAGAGGAGTACACATCTGATGTTCACCTTGGACTTTTTCCTATGCACATATAATTCTTTGAGATGTGTTTGTATATATGTACACACACATATGCACACACAAATAAATTTATTTTACTTATTTACCTTATTTTCCTTCAGTTTGCTTTCTTTGCTTAAAATTCTGGGAAGGAACTCCAAACCAGTGGTCTGTGGCTCTAGCTCATTCTTTCAGAAGACACAATAGCATGCTATCTTAAGAATTGACCGGGGCGCCTGGGTGGCGCAGTCGGTTAAGCGTCCGACTTCAGCCAGGTCACGATCTCGCGGTCCGTGAGTTCGAGCCCCGCGTCAGGCTCTGGGCTGATGGCTCGGAGCCTGGAGCCTGTTTCCGATTCTGTGTCTCCCTCTCTCTCTGCCCCTCCCCCGTTCATGCTCTGTCTCTCTCTGTCCCCAAACGTTGAAAAAAAAAAAAAAAAAAAAAAAAAAAGAATTGACCAACCGGATGCCTTAAGGCACAACCAACTAATTAACTGCTCCCAGCTGAAGTCCCCAGGGTAAAATCTTCAGCTGCCCAACCTCTCCAAGTCCTGCTCTGAATAGTCAAACCTCCACAAAGCTCTGTGACTGACTGCCCTCTCGATTCTTCTAGGACAGAGTCACAGTATCCACCTCCGTCTTCAAAAAGGGTAACTTTCTCCTGTGCCACCTTCAATCAGCCTGCTCCACAGATGCTCCACATTCTGAGCTAGCTTTCTTCCTAATGCATTGTGGGTCTGGCTTCTCCATTTAATATTCTGCATGGAAAAGGAGCAGGGAAAGTACCATTATTCTCCTGCTGACCCTGTTTAAAAAAAAAAAAAAATGTGTATTTAGTTACTGAGAGAGAGAGAGAGAGAAGGTGGGGCAGAGAGAGAGGGAGAGAGAGAATCCCAATTAGGCTCCACGTTGTCAACGCAGAGCCCGACTCGGGGCTCTATTTCACCACTGGGAGATCACGTGAGCCAGTATCAACAGTCAGATGCTCAACTGACTGAGCCACCCAGGCCCCCCTGCTGCTGACCCTTTTGATACTTTTTAATCTATGGTGGGTATAGTTAAAAAGAACTGAAGACTACTGCAATATTTATTGATCGCTCATCCATCTTTGATTCCATAGGCAGGTACCACTTAGCCAAGCCATATGATTTTGATACTGATTCAAGTTTTTTTTTTTATCTTCCCTCGGAGCTTCCGCTGCGGCAGCATCTCAATCAGGGTTCATTTATTCCTCAAATATGTATCGATGCCACAATTTACCAAACACAGGGTCAAGTGCTGTGGATAGACTGGTAAGCAAAATAGTCACAATACTGGGGAGTTACGGACTTTCTCCGAGCAAATTCTAATCTTGGATGTCATTAAAAACATTCCTCACCCTCCATATTCCTCTGAAGCATCTATTCAAATGTCTGATGCAGATTTAGCCTTCCTTACGTGCTCTCGCCATAAAACAAAAGGTCAGCATCTTTTGCTGTCTAGAAGAGAAGGTGTTTTATGCCGTAGGTACCACCATGATACTTCTCAAGCAACAAATAGTTTCGCATCTTTTTAGCAACAAGAAAAATGTTGTTGCTATGAGTTAATGATCACCTAGTTTTCAAGAAATAGTTATCGAGCCCAGATTATAAAAGAAAGACACACCATGATCTAGTTTTAAGGTCAAGATCCAGAGGTTGTCACCGGAATCTACCCGCAAAACCAAGAGCACGCTGTATACACTGTATATTAGCCAACTTGACAATAAATTATATTTTAAAAAAAGATAAAAAATAAATAAAATAACCATTTTGCTCCCTGCTGAAAACCTCCCCCCTCCCTCCTTAGCCTTTTGTTTGGGGAACCCGGGATCAACTTGAGAATGACTAATCTACAATTCCTGTCAAAACCAGGTAGGTCCTGTATTTCCCTTTAGACCGCCCCCCCCCCAACCCGCACCCGCTTCCTAGGGGATGGGGGGATGGGGGGGTGGGGGGGCGGGGGTGTGGATTACCCTTTCTGAAGGCCATAGCCTGCTTCAGCCTCCTTTGCTCAGCAAAGCATTAAAGCTATCGTTCCTCTTTATCCCAAACTTTGCCTGTCTTCACGTTATATTTTGCGTCTGAAGCACTGAGGCATGTTTTTGACAACAATAGTGGGTGATATGTGTACAAGTCAGGAGTGTGGGAGTTTGATATGGGAAGGTCATTATTCGCCCTGCATTATTTACATCTTCACAGATTTTTTTAACCTTTGAGCGAGCTCATTAGTAGAGAGGTCAAATTTTGCTTAAAATAAGCTTGAAAACTTATCTCTAGAGCAAAAATAGAAGCAGAACACAAACAATGCAAACTACTTGGAGGCAGCATGTGCACACAACAGACCAAAGGCTTATAAGAAATGAAGATGGTAAGTTTCCAACTCTTGCTTGGTGTCTACAGGCAAAGCAAGAGTGTCTGGGTTCATCGGAGCAGGGCATCCAACTTAAATTTGCTACCTTTGGTGCTTTGACGCCAAAACTCTGCTGAGTGAACTGGTGAGTGGTTTGGGTCCAAAATTATCGTACTGACACAATTTCTTATATGTATTTAGTGTGTTTGGGTGAAATTGTTCTTTATACTGTTGAAAAGAAAGCGACAACAACATGGAGTCACTTAGGTCAAGTCATCAAACTGGGGTTTAATACTTAACCTAGTGGCAATTCCACCTTCCTCAGACATGTAGTCTTGACCTATCAATCAGGAAATTTCTAAGCAGCACCAATGAGGTCACATGGGCCCTCTCCATCCCTCCTCCCACCATAGGAAGATGAGGTAACCCACCTAATAAGACCCCCGCCTTTCCCCCTAAGGGAATGTGACTTTGCTGGAAACAATCTTTTCTTTTGCTAATAACTTCTTGCCCCACCCTCCTTCTGCAAAAACCTTCCATTGTACACAACTCCTAGGAGCCTCTCCCTACTTGCCTCTGGTTCATGAATCGCCTAAAAAAGCCAATTAGATCTACTGGGTTGAATTTTGTTTTTTGACAATACTGGGGATAAAACGTTTCCCAGTAATCATGACTTTTGAAGAGTTTTATTGCTGAAGAGACATTACCTGAATGTTCATTTTGTGAGTTACATCTGTTAGCATATTCTATAGACAAAACCCAAGGACTCAGCTGGGGGTTTAAAAAACAGAACAAAATAACTGAACAAAACAGACATAAATCCTTGCCTCTAAGGAGCTCATATTCTTCACAATCTACACAGATGATAATTTTGTTCACAGGTCATTTCTTTCAGCTCAGAAGGTGCATTTTGTCCCTGCTATATAGTCCTATCACAACATAGTTCTCCTAAATCCCCAAGAGAGCACAGTTATGCCATTAAAGGTTTGCTTGCTTAGAGGGTTACCATAGCCTCTGAACTCTTCTATCATGATCAGCTCTTAAATGCTTCTTGATCTAGGTCAGAGATAGGCATAGTATTGTCAAGACCCAAGTCCATTACCTCCTGCTTTGTAAATAAAGTTTTATTGGAACACAGCCATGCCCATATTGTCTATGGTTGCTTCTGTGCAGAGATAAGAAATTGGGACAAACGTCTTCTAGTTCACAAAGTCAAAAATATATACTATCAAGCTCTTTATAAAAAAATTGCCTATTATCACTGATCTAGATTTCTGTGGCTTCAAGTAGAGTATTGAACATTTGACCAGATCTAAAGAAGCATCTTAAGAGATGTGGCCTTGGTTACAGATACTTTTATAGCTCTCCCACAAAGGAAATAACAGACAGAACCTCAGAAAAATAGATCTTCACTTTCTAATTTTCATCATAATACTAGCATACCCATTGCCCTGTGCTTAATGAGTGTAACTCTTAATATGCAAATCTGTCTGTCACTGCTTTGCTTCAAACTCCTGCACAACACCTCCCTTATTCTTTGGATAAGATTAATGTTTTTAAAGGCAAGTTAAAAGACGCCTCAGGCTCTGACCTTACATACCCTTCCCGCCTTATCTTTGGTCTCTCTACTTACATTCTTCCAACTAAGACCACAGGGTTCTGCTTTGAGCACACCTCTCTGTCTCCTTTGTAAATTCACTTCCTTAGTCTACAGAGCAAGTCTAACACCCTCAGATCCCACCCAGCCTAATTCCTACTCCTCCTTAGACTTCTGACTAAAGCCCTTGCTGAAGGAAAGGCTTCTTTGATTGTCCCATCAATTAGGTTCACTTTCCTAGGTCCTGTATTTTTCTTTCACAGCAATCTTCAGAGTGGCAAATAGGAACTTATTTTCACTACTTCTTAATTTCAGTCTTTCTACCAGATTCAGTAAAGTGTGCGACAGGTCTTTTTTGTTTGTGGATGTACCTCCAATGCTTAGCCATTAACTCATTAGTCAATCAAATTTGTGGAATGAGTTTATGAACACGATAGAACACATGCAGCAGACATTTAGCAGTGAACTTGTTCTTAGCTCCCATTGGGAGAGTCAGATGAAGAATGCACTACCCTAGAGGTGCCTTGGTGGTTCAGTTGGTTGAGTGTCTGACTTCAGTTCAGGTGAGATCTCTTAGTTCATGAGTTCAAGCCCTGCATTGGGCTCTCTGCTGTCAGCGCAGAGCCCGCTTTGGATCCTCTGTCCCCCACTCTCTCTGCCCCAACCCCACACATGCCCTCTCTCAAAAATAAACATTAAAAAAAAAAGAGAGTGCACTGTCCAAAACATGTTTCCTTGAATATTTTATAAAATTATGTAAACCTATTCTATATTATAAATTGATAAGTTTATCAGCGTTTAACACCAATAAATTTTTTTTTTCCTTTGACGGTATCCTTTTTTTTTTTTTTTTAAAGTTAGCAAAAGTTGGTTCCCCTGGGTGGTTCAGTCAGTTAAGTTTCCAACTTCAGCTCAAGTCTTGATCTCATGGTTCACAAGTTCGAGCCCTGCGTTGGGCTCTGTGCTGACATCTCAGAGCCTGGAGCCCACTTCAGATTCTGTGTCTCCCCCTCTCTCCTCCCCTCGCCTGCTTGCTCTCCATCTCTTTCTCTCAAAAATAAAATAAAGTTACCAAAAGCAATGCACTTTGCTTCTCTTTTTCCTGGATGCCAAAAAGCTCAAAAGTAAATGTATTGCTTATTTACAGGAATGTTCTCCAAACCCAGATTCCTGGTAAAAATTCTTCCTACTTTCTGTACACGGCTTATTAAGCCTTTTATTTATTATTTTTAAAAATGTGTTAAATATTTGCTTCATGTCAAGTTGCCTCGACTTTGCATAATTATATCTTGATCCCATTGAAGACTCATAATGTAATGTTCCTCGTTGGAGTAAATTTAGAAAACTACATAAACAACACCTCTTCAGCCATTTCTTAGCAATTGGTAAGGGTGGAAACTACATTGGGACTTAGGAGGTTCTAAGTGTCCTGATGGAAATTATGTGACTAGTTTGGGCTGGAGAAGAGGGGCTGGGGAGGAGCCATGTTCTTAAAGTCATTTTTTTTTTTTTTTTTTTTAAGGCAGCAAAATAAACTGGAGTAGGTTATCCACTGCTCATGAAATTCAAACAGCATATTAATACAGTGCAGGGGCACCTGGGCAAAACTTGGCTTCCTGTGCTGTAAGTGTGGGCTGCAGCCTAACATGCACACAGTCTGAAAATGAGGACCCCCTGCTTCTCTGACAGGCTGATTTTCAGGTCACTTCTCCTGCCTAAGTAGAGTGGGGGACAGGGGGCAGGAGGTGACTTAAAAGAGCTGATCTGTTTAGGAGTTGGGGGGGGGGAACTTAATCATAAGTTTGCACTTTCTTCAGATGGTTAAACAATGAGTGTTTATGAAATCAAGAAAAATGTGTCCTGCCCCCCCACCACCACCCCAGAAGTTTCCTTTTCAAAGACGTCTCTGTGTGCACTCTGGCTAATTTAAAAAGAGCCTCATTGGGTGCTTATTTTATTTTTTTTTTTTTGCACATATATTGCCAAAGTAGTTCCTGTTTTGGTTTTAATGTGTTCCTTCTTTTTAGTGAGATGAAAGAGAACTTTCTTTAAAAAAAAGACTTGTCTGCTGATCATGTTTGTTAGAATGATCCTAAATAAAGCTTCTGTTAAGAGTTTAACTGTTTAGCTAAATCCTCTGGGCTAAATTATCTGGCAGATTTTTGTCCTTAGTTGGACTATGTACCTACAGTGCTCTTATTACCCTCTTTCTAACCTGAAATTTCTGCCTCTCCCAGGACTTCTCTGAAGCGAATGTCTTCAGGAAGGAGTTTTTTCTCTCAATCCAGTCGACTTATTTTTTTTGCATAAAGATACAAGCGCTCTTGACTCATAGTCCCTACCCCCTAAATATGGTACAGGCAGCTTGCTTCTACAAGGCAGAAAGCCATGAAAAGAACCATTCCTGGAGTGCATTAATGCTGGGTCTCTCACTAGTGTTTTACAGCTTGAAATCGACTCATGTGGTAACCAGGGAGGTCAGACATGAAAAACGACACGGTGATCATTCCTTGAGTTTGAAGGTCAGCATCACAGTCAAAACTCAAATTGGTTTCCAGAAGACGGAAATGTTTTCCTACATTGTGCTGGGTGAAAAGATTTAAAGGAGAGGCCTCCACTACAAACTCTGCAAATAGGGAATGTTTTCAACCCATGCATTAATGCCAATAAAGGATCCTTTGCTTTCACCTTCAATTAATTCAACTAAATCAAACGATAAATATTATCTAAGCTGAAGATTGCTTCTGCTTCATTTAGGGAAAACAAATATTTAGAAAACAAGATACAAACACAAGATAATGAGAAGCCTCTTACCTATGCTATCTGCTTTGGAAAATCATGCAATTTGACATGTAAATCTTAACCTTTCCCCTCCCTACCCCCCCCCCCCACACACACACACATCCGCCGCAGCAGACTTCTTGGCTAGAATAGTCTTTTTAGGAATTTGGATCAGTCTAACTTGCTATACACCATAAATGAGTACATTCTAAGTTCTATTTTCCAATGGGATTTTGATCCTTTAATTCAAGCTGAAGTATACCCAAATCCATGATAGTTTTCACAATCGTGTTGAACATCTATATTTAGGACCTCCATATTTATTTGTTTATTGCACTTCCTTTCGCCATTTGAATGTTCCTTTATTTTAGTTCACTATCGTGTTAAATAAATGATATGACATCACTCGGTGGCTGTAAATGCTAATCTACTTTGAGATTTTGAATTCGAGTCCCTTGAAAAGGTCAATTGGCTGCTTGTCTTAGAAATGAAAATAAAACCATGGACTATGC